>NC_034197.2:6260672-6560672 GCF_002021735.2 Oncorhynchus kisutch | reverse complement strand
CAGCGTACATCGTTATAAATGGACAATAATGTGCTTTTCTTTCAAAAACAAGGACATTTCTAAGTGACTCCACACTTTTGAATGGTAGAGTATGTGTATAAAACAATATAATTCAGCACAATTAACTAAAATAAGCATATGTATTGAAAGCAATCACATTCAACTACATAGAGGTCCTCAATCAATCATTTAAACTGCCTGAGTGGCACCAGCACATCTAGAACTCTGCATATTGTTCCACAAATTATGTGCAAAACAACAAAATGCAGATTTTCCCAAATCTGTGGAGACTGAAGGGATCTCTAGTGTTATCCATTCCTGTGAACGGGTTTGGTAACTTATGATTCTTATCTTAATTAATGATGTTACATACAGAGGGAGATTGTAAGAGGGAGATCTGTAAGATTGCTTTGTAAATAAATAAAAGAGAATACAGCTCTCTTCTTACAGACAGAGGTCCATCCACATTTTTATAAAATAATGGACCCAAAATCGATCCCTGAGGAACACCCTTTTGAATTTCAGGAAATTCAGATTTAACCCCATCTATCAAGATGGCCTGAGTTCTGTCGCTAAGATAATTCTGAAACCATAAACAGGCTGTATATCCCAGGCCTACTCTATCCCAGGCCTAATTTCTTCAGCAAAACAGAATGATCAGCAGTGTCAAAAGCCTTTGACAGCTATATAAACAAGGCAGCAGAGCTCTTTTTAGCATCCAAGGCATTGACAAGATCATTAACAACTAGCGTGGTTGCTGTGGTAGTACTATGCCCAGACCTAAACCCTGATTGGTTTATATTAAGAATACAATTATCAGATAAAAAGTTATTATCAGATAAAAAGTTGTACATTAATGTCACACCATGATCTGTTTCACCTGTCTTTTTGATTGTCGTCAACCGCCTCCAGGTTTCGCCCATCTTCCCCATTATCCCCTGTGTATTTAAACCGGTGATCTCTGTTTGTCTGTTGCCAGTTCGTCTTGTTTGTCAAGTCAACCAGCATTTTTGTATCAGCTCCTGCTTTTCCCCAGTCTCTCTTTTCTTGTCCTGGTTTGACCCTTGGCTGTCCTGACTGTGAGCCCACACGCTACCACTCTGCCTGAGCCTGCCTGCAATCCTGTACATTGTCCCCGTCTCTGGATTTACCGACCTCTGCCTGACCTGACCCTGAGCATGCCTGCCTGCCTTCCTGCTGTAATTAACATTGCTACTTCGAAACGGTCTCCATCTGGGTCTTACCTTATCCTGATAATATGAATTGGCCATGACACAGCAGACCCAGCAGACCCGGGCCAGCTGCGCTACGCCATCTCCTCCTGTGGAGCCACCATCAGGAGGCACGAGAAACTGCTTCGTAGCCTTATGGAGGGGATCCAAACGTTGGCTGAATGCCATGACCGGACATTGAACAGTTTGCTGGAGAAATTCCACGGGTTGTCTGGGAGGCAGCCTACCACGGTGGAAACCCCACAGCCCCTCAGTAAACCCAGCTGATAGCAGTGCCGTCACATCGGCCACTCCATCTTCACAAGAACCCCGTAGTTTCCCCCCCACACCTATGGTGTTTCTAGCTCAGTGTGCCCTCATTTTTGAGCTTCATCCCTCCTCCTTTCCCCTCGGATCGCTCCAAGGTAGCCTATCTCATCACGCTGATGTCCGGCAGGGCTCTCACCTGGGCTAATGCTGTATGGGAACAGCAGCTGGCTATATGCATTAGTCTGGAGGGGTTTGTGGGAGAGGTGAATAGTTCTTTACACCCCGTTCTCCGGGAGAGAAGCTGCCCTGGAGCTAATCCAGCTTCGGCAGGACTCCTACAGTGTGGCTGACTACAGTATACGCTGGATTTCCACACTTTGGCAGTGGAGAGTGCTTAGAACCAGGAAGCACTGTTCGATATGTTCCTGCACGGCTTCTTGGAGGAGGTCAAGGACAAACTTGCTGCTCGGGAGTTACCTACGGACATCAATTCCCTCATCGCTTTGACCATCTGAATCAATGGGCGACTACAGGAACAACGGAGGGAGAGGAAATTCGACTTTGCTCGCACGTCCAACGATTCCACCTTGCCTCCGAGTCATCCCGGAAGTCCCAGACGATCCCGTTGCCGAGAGAACCCGAGGCCGCCCGACCTTCCTTGAGAGTCGCTGGAGACGGCAGAGTCACCGCTTCCTGAGCCTATGCAACTAGGTGGAGCTGGGCTATCGCCAGTGGAACGGCAATACATGATCAACACGAAGAGTTGTCTGTATTGCGGGACTCTTTGTCATTTTGTGTCCTCTTGTCCTTTTTAAGAGATCAGGCTCACTGGTAGGAGCGAGTACTCTGGTGGGCCATATGGAGAACTTTCCTGCTTCCCTTGCTCACAACCCTGTTCATGCCATTCTGCTGTGGGGTAGCCAGTCTAAATCTCTCTGGGTCCTCATTGACTCCAATGAGAGTTTTTTGGACGCTCCTGAGTGTTCGACCACTGAGCAGGGGTTTCCAGTACCCTGGTTGACTGGGAGGGTTATGGCCTGGAGGAGAGGTGCTGCGTCCCCGCTAGAGACATCCTGGACCCAGCCCTCATTGCCGACGTCCACCGCCGGCACCCTGGTCAACCAGGTATGCACCCAAGTAGGATGCCAGGTGACACACCTGGGGGGGGATACTGTCACACCCTGATCTGTTTCACCTGTCTTTGTGCTTGTCTCTACCCCCTCCAGGTGTCACCCATCTTCCCCATTATCCCCTGTGTACTTATACCTGTGTTTTCTGTTTGTCTGTTGCCAGTTGCCTTGTTTGTCAAGCTTACCAGCGTTTGTCCTGTCAGCTCCTGTCTTTTCCCAGCCTATCTTTTTCTGGCGCTCCTGGTTTTTGACCCTTGCCTGTCCTGACCCTGAACCCGCCCGCCTGACCCCTCTGCCTGACCCTGAGCCTGCCTGCCATTCTGTACCTTTGCCCCGTCTCTGGATTTACCAACCTCTACCGGATCTGAGCATGCCTGCCGTCCTGTACCTTTGCCCCTGCTGCTGTAATAAACATTGTTACTTCGACACAGTCTGCATCTGGGTCTTACTTTATCCTGATAATTAACTAAGGATTCAAGAGTCTAAGCTAAACAAGTTCATCTTGAAATGGGGCGAGAGTTGTCAAGATCATTTGTATCCCCACCCTTATGGAGTGGCAGAACATGCATTTGGAATAGTTCCTAAAAACAATGATAAATTAAAAATGTGGGCTACTGAGCCAGCAATAAGGGGTGCACTTAAGCAGACCAGGTTCCAAATGATTCTGAATTTTTTTGGGTCTAATGTTAACAAAGCATCCAGGACTTCTTTAAACTCTGACCAGCATTTTCAGTATCATTCAATAGATTTTCACCATCTACATCCAAACTACTCTTTTCAAGAGCTGGCTTTGAAATACAGTAATAGGGCCAGAATCTAAATGAATTTATTGGGGAAGAGAAGAGGAGACACAAACCTTCAGTGATTTAACAGCATTCCTAAATGTAGCTGGGTTCCCTGTACATTCAGTGTATTAACATAGTAATCTGATTTTGCTTTTTGAACTAGTTTTACATACAGATTTCTCAATCGTATGAAAGACTGCAAGTCTGGGCCCGAGTCTGTGAATCTAGCTTTGGCCCAGGCAGCATCTCTGTTGTGTATGACTTCAGATAGCTCTCTTTATTTCAGATAGCATCTCTGTTTATTTACAATATACAATTGAAAACATTTGAGAAGTAGTTCAGAGCCAACTCTGGGTCAGGTATAGATGCAATACAATCAAAGTCACCAAAATAAACGATAATAAACTACTACCTACTAACAACTACCTTTTCTGCTTTTAAAATCATCCTGAGTTTCAATACAAGTCAGATTACTTTGAGATTTCAGAACAACAGGATTACATCATACCTATTAGGAAAAGGAAACAAAGTAGGAATAGCAATTACATTTCTCCAGTTAGCACCATTTGGCATGTCAACACTTTCAGATACAACATGTGGAACTCTCACATTGACCAAAGAGGAGATGGCAGGAAGCTTGGCCCCAGTGATGTACTGGGCCGTACGCATTACCCTCTGTAGTGCCTTGCGGTTGGAGGCCGAGCAGTTGCCATACCAGGCAGTGATGCAACCAGTGCTCTCCATGGTGCAGCTGTAGAACTTTTTGAGTATCTGAGGACCCATGTCAAATCTTTTCATTCTCCTGAGGGGGAATAGGCTTTGTCGTGCCCTCTTCACGACTGTCTTGGTGTGTTTGGACCATGATAGTTTGTTGGTGATGTGGACACCTGCTCCAGGTGTGGACACCTGCTCCACTACAACCCCATCAATGAGAATGGAGGGGTGCTCGGGCCTCCTTTTCCTATAGTCCACAATCATCTCCTTTGTCTTGATCACATTGATGGAGAGGTTGTCGTCTCTGACTTCCTCCCTATAGGCTCTCTCATTGTTCGGTAATCAGGCAGCACTGTCATGCCATCGGCAAATTTAATGTTGGTGTTAGAGTCGAGACATAATCCTACAGTTATTTGTCATACCAGACAGAATTAGCAAATTAATTATATTTATTTTTCACCAATTGACTGTCCATTACCAAGACAGTATGTGCCACCTTTTACATATGGCAACAAGGGTATCAGTCAGAGCACAGGAATATATCAGGGCAGATGAATGATCAATGTTTCTCCTACAACTGAGATCAGGTGGCCATGATCTGGACATTGTAGGAGAAATGTTTTCTTGTGTGTATAATGCTGAATAGCCTGGAGGGTGAGAACTGGGATGGGCCTTGAGTCAAAGTGCATGTATTGTCGAATATAAATTCCAAGCCGCATAACACACACTGAGTGTACAAAACATTAGGAACATTTGCTCTTCCCATGACATACAGTGGGGCAAAAAAAAGTATTTAGTCAGCCACCAATTGTGCAAGTTCTCCCGCTTAAAAAGATGAGAGAGGCCGGTAATTTTCATCATAGGTACACTTCAACTATGACAGACAAAATGAGAAGAAAAATCCAGAAAATCACATTGTAGGATTTTTTATGAATTTATTTGCAAATTATGGTGGAAAATAAGTATTTGGTCAATAACAAAAGTTTCTCAATACTTTGTTATATACCCTTTGTTGGCAATGACAAAGGTCAAATGTTTTCTGTAAGTCTTCACAAGGTTTTCACACACTGTTGCTGTTATTTTGGCTCATTCCTCCATGCAGATCTCCTCTAGAGCAGTGATGTTTTGGGGCTGTTGCTGGGCAACACGGACTTTCAACTCCCTCCAAAGACTTTCTATGGGGTTGAGATCTGGAGACTGGCTAGGCCACTCCAGGACCTTGAAATGCTTCTTATGAAGCCACTCCTTCGTTGCCAGGGCGGTGTGTTTGGGATCATTGACCCAACCACCTTTCATCTTCAATGCCCTTGCTGATGGAAGGAGGTTTTCACTCAAAATCTCACAATACATGGCCCCATTCATTCTTTCCTTTACACGGATCAGTCGTCCTGGTCCCTTTGCAGAAAAACAGCCCCAAAGCATGATGTTTCCACCCCCATGCTTCACAGTAGGTATTGTGTTCTTTGGATGCAACTCGGCATTCTTTGTCCACCAAACATAACGAGTTGACTTTTTACCAAAAAGTTATATTTTGGTTTCATCTGACCATATGACATTCTCCCAATCTTCTTCTGGATCCAAATGCTCTCTAGCAAACCTCAGACGGGCCTGGACATGTACTGGCTTAAGCAGGGGGACACGTCTGGCACTGCAGGATTTGAGTCCCTGGCGGCGTAGTGTGTTACTGATGGTAGGCTTTGTTACTTTGGTCCCAGCTCTCTGCAGGTCATTCACTAGGTCCCCCCGTGTGGTTCTGGGATTTTTGCTCACCGTTCTTGTGATCATTTTGACCCCACGGGGTGAGATCTTGCGTGGAGCCCCAGATCGAGGGAGATTATCAGTGGTCTTGTATGTCTTCCATTTCCTAATAATTGCTCCCACAGTTGATTTCTTCAAACCAAGCTGCTTACCTATTGCAGATTCAGTCTTCCCAGCCTGGTGCAGGTCTACAATTTTGTTTCTGGTGTCCTTTGACAGCTCTTTGGTCTTGGCCATAGTGGAGTTTGGAGTGTGACTGTTTGAGGTTGTGGACAGGTGTCTTTTATACTGATAACAAGTTCAAACAGGTGCCATTAATACAAGTAACGAGTGGAGGACAGAGGAGCCTCTTAAAGAAGAAGTTACAGGTCTGTGAGAGCCAGAAATCTTGCTTGTTTGTAGGTGACCAAAAACTTATTTTCCACCATAATTTGCAAATAAATTCATTAAAAATCCTACAATGTGATTTTCTGGATGTTTGTTTCTCATTTTGTGAGTGGGAGAACTTGCACAATTGGTGGCTGACTAAATACTTTTTTACCCCACTGTACACTAACCAGGTGAATCCAGGTGAAAGCTATGATCCCTTATTGAGTGTAGATAAGGGGAGGAGAAAGGTTAAAGATGGATTTTTAAGCCTTGAAAATTGAGACATGCATTGTGTACGTGTGCAATTCAAATCAAATTAAATTGATTTATCGAATGCTTCGTAAACAACCGGTGTAGACTAAGAGTGAAATGCTTACTTAAGGGCCCTTCCCAACAATGCAGAGAGAAAAAAATAGAATAGTTAAAAGTAAATCATAATCATGGAAAAATAATAACACAGGGAATAAATACACATTGAGTAATGATAACTTGGCTATATACACATCTAGGTAGGGGTACAGTGACTAGGCAATGGGATAGATAATAAACAGTAACAGCAGGGTACTGCATGTGATGAGTCAAAAGAGATTTGTGCAAAAAGGGTCCGTGCAGAAATTCTAGGTTAACTACAGTATTTAACTAACTATTTAGCAGTCTTATAGCTTGGGGATAGAAGCTGTTCAGGGTGCCTATTGGTTCCAGACTTGGTGCATCAGTACCGCTTGCCATGTGGTAGCAGAGAGAACAGTCTATGACTTGGGTGGCTGAAGTCTTTGACCATTTTTACCACCTGGTATAGAGGTCCTAGATGGCAGGGAGCTTGGCCCGAGTGATGTACTGTGCCGCAGAGACACTCTCTCGCACACTACCCTGTGTAGCACCTTGCGGTCGGATACCAAACAGTTTCTAAATAGTGGAGCTGTAGAACCTTTAAGGATCCGAGGGCCAAAGCTAAATATTTTCAGCCTCATGAGGGGGAAGAAGCGTTGTTGTGCCCTCTTCACGACCATGTTGATGTGTGTGGACCCTGATTAGTTGCTTAGCGATGTGGACACAGAGGAACTTGAAGTTCTCAATCTGTTTCACAACAGCCCCATTGAGGGAGAGGTTGTTGTCTCTGACCTCCTCCCTATAGGCTGTCTCATAGTTGTCAGTGTTCAGGCCTACCACCGTTGTGTAGTCTTCAAACTTAATGACGCCGTTGGAGTCATGAGCAGTTGTGAGTGAACAGGGAGTACAGGAGTAGACTAAACACGATCAAATCAAATCAAATTCATTTATATAGTCCTTCTTACATCAGCTGATATCTCAGTGCTGTACAGAAAGCACGCACCCCTGAGGGGGCCCCAGTGTTGAGAGCAAGTGGGGAAGATGTGTTGTTGCCGACACTCTCCACCATCAGGAAGTCCAGGATCCAGTAGCAGAGAGAGTTGTTTAAACCCAGGGTCCTTAGCTTAGTGATGAGCTTGGAAGGCACAATGGTGTTGAATGCTGAGCTGTAGTCAATGAACTGCATTCTCACGTAGTGTGGAGTGCAATAGAGGTTGCATCATCTGTGGATCTGTTGGGGTGGTACGTGAATTGGAGTGGGACCAGGGTGTCTGGGATGATGGTGTTGATTTGAGCCATGACCAGCCTTTCAAAGCATTTCATGGCTACAGATGTGAGTGCTACGGGGCGATAGTCATTTAGACAGGTTACCTTGGTGTTATTGGGCACAGATACTATGGTGGTCTGCTTGAAACATGTAGGTGTTACAAACTGGGTCAGGGAGAGGTTGAAAATGTCAGTGAAGACACTTGCCAGCTGGTCCGTGCATGCTCTGAGTACGCGTCCTGATAATTTGTCCTGCCCTGCGGCCTTGTGAATGTTAACTGTGCATGAGTGCGACCTTTAAACAAGTTAAGTGTTTCTAGCCTCGAAAGAACACATATAAGGTATTTAGCTCGTCGGGTAAGCTTGCGTCAATGGACAGCATGCGGCTGGGTTTCCCTTTGTAATCCATTATAGTTTACATGCCCTGCCACATCCAACGAGCATCAGAGCCGGTGTAGTAGGATTCAATCTTGGTTCTGTATTGACACTTTGCCTGTTTGACGGTTCATCAGAGGGCATAGTGGGATTTCTTATAAGTGTCCAGATTAGTGTCCCACTCATTGAAAGTAGCAGCTCTAGCCTTTAGCTCACTGTGTATTTTTCATGTTTCCTGGCTTCTGGTTGTGATATGAATGTACAGTCAATGTGGGGACAACGTAATCGATGCACTTATTAATGAAGCTGGTGACTGATGTGGTAAATTCCTCAATGCCATCGGATGAAACCCAGAACATATTCCAGTCTGTGCCAGAGAAAGAGTTATGTAGCTTAGCATCCGCTTCATCTGACGTATTGATCGCACTGTTACTTCCTGTTAGAGTTTTTGCTTGTAAGCGGGAATCAGGAGGATAATGTTGTGGTCAAATTTGGTAAATGGAGGACAAGGGAGAGCTTTGTATACATCTCTGTGTGTGGAGTAAAGGAGATCTATAGTTTTTATGCCTCTAGTTGCACAGGTGACATGCTGGTAGAAATTAGGAAAAATGGATTTCAGTTTTCCTGTATTAAAATCACTGGCCATTAGGAGCGCCAACTCTGGGTGAGCATTTTCTTGTTTGCTTATGGCACCATACATGGCTCTTTGAATGCGCTCTTAGTGCCAGCATCGATTTCTGATGGTAAATACAGCTACGAAAAATATAGATGAAATCTATTTTGGTAAATAGTGTGGTCTACAACTTATCATGATGTATTCTAACTCAGGCGAGCAGAACCTCGAGAAACTTCCTTAATATTAGAGATCGCGTACCGGTGGTTTTTAACAAAAAAATACACACCCCCTCTTCTGAGCTTTCCCAAAGCAGCCGTTCTGTCCTGCCGATGTATAGCAAAACAGCTAGATTTATATTTACCATGTCCTTGTTCAGCCATGACTCGGAGAAACTTAGGATATTTCAAATCTTCAGATCACATTGATAGGATAGTCTTGGATGGAGATCATCCAGTTTTTTCTCCAGTGATTGCATGTTCGCCAATAGAATGGAGGGTAGAGGGGATTTATCCCTTCTCCGTTATAGTCTTGTCAGGTATCCCACACACCGGCCACTATAGCGCCATAGCCTCCTTCTTCGAGTGTCTGGAATTTGGGCCTGGTCCGCGATAATTTGTCTTTTGCCTTCGACTCATTGAAGTAGAAGTCCAAATGGAGATTAGTGATAGCTGTTCTGAGGTCCTGAAGCTCTTTTCGGTCACAGGAAACGATGGCGGAAACATTATGTACAACATTTTTTAGGACAGCGCAAAAAAAAAAATTGTCAGGAGCCTGTAAAACGGCCGCCATTCCCTCGTGTCATTATCATGGATAATTCAGAAGGTGAATGGGCAAGACCAAAGATTTAAGTGCCTTTGAATGGGGTATGGTAGTAGGTGCCAGGCGCACTGGTTTGAGTGTGTCAAGAACTGCAACGCTGCTGGGTTTTTCATGCTCAACAGTTTCCCGTGTATATCAAGAATGGTCCACCACCCAAAGGACATCCAGGCAACTTGACATAACTATGGAAGCTTTGGAATCTGCATGGCTAGCATCCCCGTTAAATGCTTTTGACACCTTATGGAGTCCATGACCTGCTGAATTGAGGCTGTTCTGAGGGCAAAAGGGGGTGCAACTCAATTTTAGGAAGATGTTCCTAATATTTTGTACACTTAGTGTAGAGTGAATGCTGCCACAGGGTATTCCTTAATTTCCTGTCAGAATGTTCCTTTACATACACTCAATTAGTATTTGGTAGCATTGCCTTTAAATTGTTTCACTTGGGTCAGATGTTTTGGGTAGCCTTCTACAAGCTTCCCACAAAAAGTTGGGTGAATTTTGGCCCATTCCTCCTGGCAGACCTGGTGTAACTGAGTCAGGTTTGTAGGCCTCCTTGCTCGCACACATTTTTTCAGTTCTGCCCACAAATGTTCTATAGGGTAGAGGTCAGTGCTTTGTGATGGCCAATCCAATACCTTGACTTTGTTGTCCTTAAGCCATTTTGCCACAACTTTGGAAGTGTGCTTGGGGGTCATTGTCCATTTGGAAAACCCATTTGCGACCAAGCTTTAACTTTAACTGATGTCTTGAGATGTTGCTTCAATATATCCACATAACTTTCCTTCCACATGAAGCCATCTATTTTGTGAAGTGCACCAGTCCCTCCTGCAGCAAAGTACCCCCACAACATGATGCTGCCACGGTTGGGATGGTGTTCCTCAGCTTGCAAGCCTCCCCCTTTTTCCTCCAAACATAACGATGGTCATTATGGCCAAACAGTTATATTTTTGTTTCATCAGACCAGAGGACATTTCTCCAAAAAGTACGATATTTCTCCCCATGTGCAGTTGCACACCGTAGTCTGGCTTTTTTTATGGCAGTTTTGGAGCAGTGGCGTCTTCCTTGCTCAAATCAAATCAAGTTGTATTTGTCACATACACATGGTTAGCAGATGTTAATGAGAGTGTAGTGCTTGTGCTTCTATGTAATGTAATGCTTGTGCTTCTAATTCCGATAATGCAGTAATAACCAACGAGTAATCTAACCTAACAATTTCACAACCTTATACACACAAGTGTAAAGGGATGAAGAATATGTACATAAAGATATATGCTGAGCGGCCTTTTGGGTTATTTCGATATAGGACTCGTTTTACTGTGGATATAGATACTTTTGTACCTGTTTCCTCCAACATCTTCACAAGGTCTGTTGTTCTGGAATTGATTTGCACTTTTTGCACCAAAGTACGTTCAACTCTAGGAGACAGAACGCATCTCCTTCCTGAGCGGTATGAAGGCTGCGTGGTCCCATGGTGTTTATACTTGCGTACTATTGTTTGTACAGATGAACGTGGTACCTTCAGGGGTTTGGAAATTGCGCCCACGGATGAATCAGACTTGTGGAGGTCTACAATTTTTTTCTGAGGTCTTGGCTGATTTCTTTTGATTTTCCCATGATGTCAAGCAGAGAGGCACTGAGTTTGAAGGTACGCCTTGAAATATATTCACAGGTACACAGGCCTATCAGAAGCTTCTAAAGCCATGACATAATTTTCTGGAATTTTCCAAGCTGTTTAAAGGCACAGTCAACTTGTGAACTTCTGACCCACTGGAATTGTGATACAGTGAATTATAAGTGAAATAATCTGTCTGTAAACAATTGTTGGAAAAAATGACTTTTGTGGAGTGGTTGAAAAACAAGTTTTAATGACTCCAATCTAAGTGTATGTAAAGCTCCGAATTCAACTGTATCAATAATCAGGATAACTTGTTCTGAAACATTACATGGATAAACATGCAATACATTTGTGCTGTTAACCGTTTAGCCAACGTATTTTTCAGTGGGCATTGCACATACTCAGTTCTTCATCCCACGATGGATATCAAAGTAGTGTAGTGGAGGTATACACCATATCAATTAATAAGGTTTATGGAAAAGATCAGAATATTTAGCTTAAAATGCTTTAAAATTATTTCTTCACATTTTAGGCGCAGCAATGTGCACACAGGCATTAGGCCTACGCATGAATGCTCCAAAATGCAATTAGCAGGAAAACACCATTTTAAAATGAGCAGTTTTTTTATTTATTTTTTATTTCACCTTTATTTAACCAGGTAGGCAAGTTGAGAACACCTTTATTTAACCAGGTAGGCTAGTTGAGAACAAGTTCTCATTTACAACTGCGACCTGGCCAAGATAAAGCATAGCAGTGTGAACAGACAACACAGAGTTACACATGGAGTAAACAATTAACAAGTCAATAACACAGTAGAAAAAAAAGAGAGTCTATATACATTGTGTGCAAAAGGCAGATTAACACTGGAGTGATAAATGATCAGATGGTCATGTACAGGTAGAGATATTGGTGTGCAAAAGAGCAGAAAAGTAAATAATGGGGATGAGGTAGGTAAAAATGGGTGGGCTATTTACCGATAGATCGGTTAGCTGCTCAGATAGCAGATGTTTGAAGTTGGTGAGGGAGATAAAAGTCTCCAACTTCAGCGATTTTTGCAATTCGTTCCAGTCACAGGCAGCAGAGAACTGGAACGAAAGGCGGCCAAATGAGGTGTTGGCTTTAGGGATGATCAGTGAGATACACCTGCTGGAGCGCGTGCTACGGGTGGGTGTTGCCATCGTGACCAGTGAACTGAGATAAGGCGGAGCTTTACCTAGCATGGACTTGTAGATGACCTGGAGCCAGTGGGTCTGGCGACGAATATGTAGCGAGGGCCAGCCGACTAGAGCATACAGGTCGCAGTGGTGGGTGGTATAAGGTTATGACAAAACGGATGGCACTGTGATAAACTGCATCCAGTTTGCTGAGTAGAGTGTTGGAAGCAATTTTGTAGATGACATCGCCGAAGTCGAGGATCGGTAGGATAGTCAGTTTTACTAGGGTAAGTTTGGCGGCGTGAGTAAAGGAGGCTTTGTTGCGGAATAGAAAGCCGACTCTAGATTTGATTTTCGATTGGAGATGTTTGATATGAGTCTGGAAGGAGAGTTTACAGTCTAGCCAGACACCTAGGTACTTATAGATGTCCACATATTCAAGGTCGGAACCATCCAGGGTGGTGATGCTAGTCAGGCGTGCGGGTGCAGGCAGCGAACGGTTGAAAAGCATGCGTTTAAGAGCAGTTGGAGGCCACGGAAGGAGTGTTGTATGGCATTGAAGCTCGTTTGGAGGTTAGATTCATGGACAGAGATGAAAATATCTGTTAGAAATTTAGAAAGAGGGGAGATCTAAAGATTGCAACACTATCATGGGTTGCTAATATGACAAGGATAATGCCTTTGGCTCTTAGACAATGAAAGAACGTTGAACGAAAACCAATAGAACTGCAGAATGCATAGAAGGAAGTCTTTATAAAAGAATTGCCTCCGTGTTTCTATAGTGGGATTTTGGCTATAGGCTACGTTGAAGCAAGGTAATATGCCTCATAATATGAGGTAAAACGTCCTGGTTTCAAATAATTAAGGGACAGTAAAAATGTACAGATGCTAATGATAGGCTTAAACTATAATGGTAGATGGAAAGGCTTTCCTGAAAACCTTTCTCAGTTAAATGCTAACTAGCTACAAAGTATCCTATGCTTACCTGGCAGAATGGGATCATGATTATTTACATTTATCCAGTGGCCGTTAGTTTAGCTAACTCCATCTCATGTGCAACAAAACAACCTAACCAAACAACAGTGCTAGGTGCCTGTGCACTTGAATTAAAGATGTTTTTTTTCTTCCCCAAACCTCAAAATTGGTCTACTGATGTGGTTTAGCATCGTTATGCACTTAGAACATCCAATTTTGTATTTTTTTTATAGTCAAAAAGTGGGACTGAAACCTAAAAGAAAGAGGAAACTTGTGAATTTCTGACTCAGTTGACAGCTTTCAGTTATCTGTTTCAAAAGTAGGCCTACTATTAGCCAATTTACACAGTACAGCTTGGGTTGGCCTGACTGTGAAAGACCAATATGGGAATTATTATTTGGGATAAAAAAATATATAATTTGGAGTACACCCACTTCTCCAGGCACCTGTACACTACTGGGTGACTGCTATGTTATTGTTTGAACTGCAGGTTGCAAACCGCAGGGGGAAAAATCTCTTTATTCCTTCACTTACCAAAATGTACTGTAGGTATACTGACTGCAGCAGCACTCGTACTCCCCCTACTATAATGACAAATCCGATTAGTGCACTTAGAAGGTGGCACCGTGGTAGTATCTTGTCTTGTTATCCGGTTTATCTCCTTCTAATCAAATCTATCCTTGGCCGTAAAGAGCATGGAATCCACAGCTGTCTCAAGTGACGATGCCTCAAAGAGGCCCCAAAGGAGACATGCAGGTTTTGATTTTGGAGGCAAATTCAAGATACAACCCAGCTAGCACATAACATTCTGTGTTATGTTCTCGGAATGTTCAGAGAGCGTTAAGAAACAACGTTCTTCTTTGGGAATTTCAATACTTCCGCATTATGTTTTCTGCAGCATTCAAAGAATGCTCGGAGATTTTTATTTTAAAACATATACATTCAGTTCTCATCATCAACAAAACTCTCTCTATCCTCTGTCTTGTTAAGTGTGTTCAAGTGTGTTGGCTGCGCACACAGATTTGCCACACCTTATCTTGTTTCCTTTAAAATGGAGTCTGTTGGAATAGACAAAATTAAACAGCTTTAACGAGTCACGCTAGCTCCATCCTGGTGGCGCAGTGGACTAGCTACATGGACAGAGAAAAGAAGATCATTGGTTTGAAACTCACTGATGCCGTGCCACAATAAAATATAAATGTTTTTGCATGATTAATGCCGAAGCAAATTAATTACCATTTGTCCTAATTTGTCCTCATTTCTGTGCTTGGAGATCAAAAGAGTTAACCTAAGCTAGCAGTGTTATTAAAAGTCTTATTTAAACATTCAGTGAATGTTTTAAAGGAGATATTCAAAAACCTCCAAATAACCTTTACATTTTGTTCACAACATTTAGAGAATGTTAATTTCCGTTCTCAGAATGTTAATAAATCGCCCCTGGAAAACTTTCAGGGAAACATAGTAAAACCTTTTCAGAACCTCCCCTGCCCCCTAAATTTTTTCCCAGAACAGGCTAAATTTTCACTTCCGTTCTAAGAATGTTTAAAAAGTGTTCAGTTTTAATGTTCAAATTACGTATGACTTTGTTCCAAGAACCAATGGGAAACCAAAAACATACTTTCCCAAAACTGAGAAGAACCACTTGAACAGTTTTCTACTATAGCATGAATGTGGTGCTTTACATGAATCTAACAATTCATAAGAGATATAGGTTGGAGCACTGCATGCATAGTAAAAACATGACATGTGCACTCAGGCTGCATTAGCTGGCCATGTATCCACATTGCTGTCAGGCCAGCCTCCCTAAGGGAAAGCCCACCTAATTGATCATGTCATATTTTAGTACATGTTGATTCATTTGTATTATACATGTAGTATCACACCACTTCAATCACAGTATTCTGAAAAAGGGAGTGGTCAACAGCCTATGAAGGAACATATCAAGGTGTTGGGTGAAGAGGTGGAGTGATGATTTTGTTATACTATGCTGCCCCCTGGTGAGCAGTGCAAAATAACTCAATCTGACTTCTATCACAGAGTACACCACATGTTATACTGCTCCCTCTACTGGCTGAGAAGACGTATTGAGAGAGCTTTGTCTTTAGTAGGCCTTCTACTACAGGTAGTTGCCAAAATAATAGAAACATTTGTGTAAATGAGGGATATTAAAGTGAATTGAAAGCAGGTGCTTCCACACAGGTGTGGTTCCTGAGCTAATTAAGCAATTAACATAACATTATGCTTAGGGTCATTCTCCAAGGTGGCATAGCAGTTCAGACGTCTTTTGTCCTCGTCTTGTCGTGTCCTGTATATATATATATTTACAACTTTTTCACATACATTTTATTTTTATTTTCCATCAACTCATCTTCAAAACACTCTCCTGCAACCCGCCTCACCAATGTATATTTATAAAAAAGTATTATTTACCTCAGATCTGTAATCCTCCAAGAAGCTAGCCAGAAACTCCAAGAAGCTAGCCTGAAACTAGCCAGAAGCTAATCCAGAAGCTAGTTCAGAAGCTAGTTAGCTCCTTTACTGGCAAATCGTTAATATTCAGCTAACCACGGTTTGTGGTCATCAGCTATCCTTTAGCTCGAAAATCTATCGCCAGTTCTGTACGGCGCAGCGCGGCTCGGAACGGAACATACCGGACCAATTTTTCTCTCCATGTCCCTGGACATTCATACCCGGATCTCACAGCTAGCTAGCTGCTATCCGTGTGACCATCGGAGCTAGCAAGCTCCGTCAATCACTCCTGAGTTCCATCAATCACACCTGGGCTGCAGTCACCTATCCGGACCCGTTTTACTGCCTTCGCGGAGCCCCACCGGGCCTTCACAACTGGACTGCCGACGTTATCTACCCGAAGGAGTTATTCGGCCGGCTCCTCCGTCGCGACGTTACCTGAACGCCCATCTGCGGCCTGCTAACCGTTAGCTGTCTTACCGGCTGCTATCTGAATAGACAATCGGACAATTTTTTATTATTATTTTTTTTAAATTATTTTTTAAATTATTATTATTATATTTTCTTCTTGGGCCTCTATAACTATATCTATTGTTTTTATTTTTGTTGTTGTTGTGTGATTTGGATTAATCCCCTCTACCACACGGAACCCCACTAATCTACTGACGGAACGTAAGGGGTGGCTAACAGACCTCCATCCTATGCTAGCTTGCTACCGATGCCCTGGCTAGCTGTCTAAATCACCAACCAACCTCTCCACTCACCGGACCCTTTTGATCACTCGACTAAGCATGCCTATCCTTAATGTCAATATGTCTTGTCCATTTCTGTTCTGGTTAGTGTTTATTGGCTTATTTCACTGTAGAGCCTCTAGTCCTGCTCACTATACCTTATCCAACCTATTAGTTCCACCACCCACACATGCAATGACATCTCCTGGTTTCAACGATGTTTCTAGAGACAATATCTCTCTCTTCATCACTCAATACCTAGGTTTACCTCCACTGTATTCACATCCTGCCATACATTTGTCTGTACATTATACCTTGATGCTATTTTATCGCCCCCAGAAACCTCCTTTTACTCTATGTTCCAGACGTTCTAGACGACCAATTCTCATAGCTTTTAGCCGTACCCTTATTCTACTCCTCCTATGTTCCTCTGGCGATGTAGAGGTGAATCCAGGCCCTGCAGTGCCTAGCTCCACTCCTATTCCCCAGGCGCTCTCTTTTGACGACTTCTGTAACCGTAATAGCCTTGGTTTCATGCATGTTAACATTAGAAGCCTCCTCCCTAAGTTTGTTCTATTCACTGCTTTAGCACACTCTGCCAACCCGGATGTTCTAGCTGTGTCTGAATCCTGGCTTAGGAAGACCACCAAAAATTCTGAAGTTTTAATTCCAAACTACAACATTTTCAGACAAGATAGAACTGCCAAAGGGGGCGGTGTTGCAATCTACTGCAAAGATAGCCTGCAGAGTTCTGTCCTACTATCCAGGTCTGTACCCAAACAATTTGAACTTCTACTTTTAAAAATCCACCTCTCTAAAAACAAGTCTCTCACCGTTGCCGCCTGCTATAGACCACCCTCTGCCCCCAGCTGTGCTCTGGACACCATATGTGAACTGATTGCCCCCCATCTATCTTCAGAGTTCGTGCTGCTAGGCGACCTAAACTGGAACATGCTTAACACCCCAGCCATCCTACAATCTAAACTTGATGCCCTCAATCTCACACAAATAATCAATGAACCTACCAGGTACCTCCCCAAAACCTTAAACACGGGCACCCTCATAGATATCATCCTAACCAACTTCCCCTCTAAATACACCTCTGCTGTCTTCAACCAAGATCTCAGCGATCACTGCCTCATTGCCTGCATCCGTAATGGGTCAGCGGTCAAACGACCTCCACTCATCACTGTAAAACGCTCCCTGAAACACTTCTGCGAGCAGGCCTTTCTAATCGACCTGGCCGGGGTATCCTGGAAGGATATTGATCTCATCCCGTCAGTAGAGGATGCCTGGATATTTTTTAAAAATGCCTTCCTAACCATCTTAAATAAACATGCCCCATTCAAGAAATTTAGAACCAGGAACAGATACAGCCCTTGGTTCTCCCCAGACCTGACTGCCCTTAACCAACACAAAAACATCCTATGGCGTTCTGCATTAGCATCGAACAGCCCCCGTGATATGCAGCTGTTCAGGGAAGCTAGAAATCATTATACACAGGCAGTTAGAAAAGCCAAGGCTAGCTTTTTCAAGCAGAAATTTGCTTCCTGCAACACTAACTCAAAAAAGTTCTGGGACACTGTAAAGTCCATGGAGAATAAGAACACCTCCTCCCAGCTGCCCACTGCACTGAAGATAGGAAACACTGTCACCACTGATAAATCCACCATAATTGAGAATTTCAATAAGCATTTTTCTACGGCTGGCCATGCTTTCCACCTGGCTACTCCTACCCCGGACAACAGCACTGCACCCCCAACAGCAACTCGCCCAAGCCTTCCCCATTTCTCCTTCTCCCAAATCCATTCAGCTGATGTTCTGAAAGAGCTGCAAAATCTGGACCCCTACAAATCAGCCGGGCTAGACAATCTGGACCCTTTCTTTCTAAAATTATCTGCCGAAATTGTTGCCACCCCTATTACTAGCCTGTTCAACCTCTCTTTCGTGTCGTCTGAGATTCCCAAAGATTGGAAAGCAGCTGCGGTCATCCCCCTCTTCAAAGGGGGGGACACTCTTGACCCAAACTGCTACAGACCTATATCTATCCTACCGTGCCTTTCTAAGGTCTTCGAAAGCCAAGTCAACAAACAGATTACCGACCATTTCGAATCTCACCATACCTTCTCTGCTATGCAATCTGGTTTCAGAGCTGGTCATGGGTGCACCTCAGCCACGCTCAAGGTCCTAAACGATATCTTAACCACCATCGATAAGAAACATTACTGTGCAGCCGTATTCATTGATCTGGCCAAGGCTTTCGACTCTGTCAATCACCATATCCTCATCGGCAGACTCGACAGCCTTGGTTTCTCAAATGATTGCCTCGCCTGGTTCACCAACTACTTCTCTGATAGAGTTCAGTGTGTCAAGTCGGAGGGTCTGCTGTCCGGACCTCTGGCAGTCTCTATGGGGGTGCCACAGGGTTCAATTCTTGGACCGACTCTCTTCTCTGTATACATCAATGAGGTCGCTCTTGCTGCTGGTGAGTCCCTGATCCACCTCTACGCAGACGACACCATTCTGTATACTTCCGGCCCTTCTTTGGACACTGTGTTAACAACCCTCCAGGCAAGCTTCAATGCCATACAACTCTCCTTCCGTGGCCTCCAATTGCTCTTAAATACAAGTAAAACTAAATGCATGCTCTTCAACCGATCGCTACCTGCACCTACCCGCCTGTCCAACATCACTACTCTGGACGGCTCTGACTTAGAATACGTGGACAACTACAAATACTTAGGTGTCTGGTTAGACTGTAAACTCTCCTTCCAGACCCATATCAAACATCTCCAATCCAAAGTTAAATCTAGAATTGGCTTCCTATTTCGCAACAAAGCATCCTTCACTCATGCTGCCAAACATACCCTTGTAAAACTGACCATCCTACCAATCCTCGACTTTGGCGATGTCATTTACAAAATAGCCTCCAATACCCTACTCAACAAATTGGATGCAGTCTATCACAGTGCAATCCGTTTTATCACCAAAGCCCCATATACTACCCACCATTGCGACCTGTACGCTCTCGTTGGCTGGCCCTCGCTTCATACTCGTCGCCAAACCCACTGGCTCCATGTCATCTACAAGACCCTGCTAGGTAAAGTCCCCCCTTATCTCAGCTCGCTGGTCACCATAGCATCTCCCACCTGTAGCACACGCTCCAGCAGGTATATCTCTCTAGTCACCCCCAAGACCAATTCTTTCTTTGGCCGCCTCTCCTTCCAGTTCTCTGCTGCCAATGACTGGAACGAACTACAAAAATCTCTGAAACTGGAAACACTTATCTCCCTCACTAGCTTTAAGCACCAACTGTCAGAGCAGCTCACAGATTACTGCACCTGTACATAGCCCACCTAAAATTTAGCCCAAACAACTACCTCTTTCCCAACTGTATTTAATTTTTATTTATTTATTTATTTTGCTCCTTTGCACCCCATTATTTTTTTATTTCTACTTTGCACATTCTTCCATTGCAAAACTACCATTCCAGTATTTTACTTGCTATATTGTATTTACTTTGCCATCATGGCCTTTTTTTGCCTTTACCTCCCTTCTCACCTCATTTGCTCACATTGTATATAGACTTGTTTATACTGCATTATTGACTGTATGTTTGTTTTTACTCCATGTGTAACTCTGTGTCGTTTTATCTGTCGAACTGCTTTGCTTTATCTTGGCCAGGTCGCAATTGTAAATGAGAACTTGTTCTCAACTTGCCTACCTGGTTAAATAAAGGTAAAATAAAAAAATAAATAAATAAAATGTATAATAATGCTGGGTAGGCCATCATTGTTTGCTTACCATGGCTATGCCCCGATAGGATAACAATGCCCCCATCCACAGACCACAAGTGTTCACTGAATGGTTTGATGAACATGAAAATATGTAAACCATATGCCATGGCTGTCTCATGGTGTTCCATCCCTCCAATATAATGGTGCTCCATCCCTCCAATAGAGTTCCAGACACTTGTAGAATCTATGCCAAGGTTCATTGAAGCTGTTCTGGCTCACGGTTGCCCAGATACTTTATGTTGGTGTTTCCTTTATTTGGACAGTTACCTGTATGGTTTCTTTAAATTACATTTTTGACAGTCACTCAATGTTTGTGTGTTCTGAGTGCAAATACAATTATTGCATATCTAGGCTGCTAATGGTGAAATGAGAATATATTTAAAAAAAATATTGGAACATTTTGGCTAAAGGCTTCTTAATGCATACAGAAATTAAATGGAAACAAGTGTGTGCCCAGTGGGTCATCACTGCAGACATGTCTGTCACTGTGTAACTTGTACTGCACGTCACTGGTGATTATTTTGGTGTTATGTACAGTAGAATGGTGTGCAATATATTATCACAGCCCAAAAAAAGGCTTGTGTAGAGGTGTGGAGTCATTTGTTGGGGTGCTGTGTATATCACCTTCAACTTGTGTCCCTTCTCCTTTACTACCACTGGATGCTTCTCTGTCTCTTCCCTTTTTCACAATTTACCCATGGTTTTGATTGTCTCAGGTTAAAAAAAAAAATTGTATACTCCTTTTTTCTCCCTAATTTCATGGTATCCAATTGGTAGTAGTTACAGTCTTGTCTCATCGCTGTAACTCCCACACAGACTTGGGGAGAGGTGAAGGTCGAGAGCCATGCATCCTCCGAAACACAACCAAACCAATGCACACCCAACCTGGAAGCCAGCCACAACAATGTGTCAGAGGAAACACTGGTGAGCGTGCACTGTGCCCAGCCTGCCACAGGAGTCACTAATGCACAATAAGACAAGGATATCCCTGCCTGCCAAACCCTCCCTAACCTGGGCCAATTGTGCGCTGCCCCATGGGCCTCCCCGTCATGCCCAGCTGCGACAGAGCTTGGGCTCAAACCCAGACTCTCTGGTGGCACAGCTAGAACTGCAGTGCCTTAGGGGCCTCCTGGGTGGCGCAGTGGTCTATCTCTGGTTTTTACACGGACTTCATGACATCGAATGCTCATTTATGTGTGCAACCCAAGTTGGGAAATTCTGGGTGACAGGGTTGAACACAGGCTCATAATTCTAGATTATGCAATCATCGCTGCCATGTTGGAATTCAAAATTTAAAAAATGTTTTTATTTAACTAGGCAAGTTGGGTTAAGAACAAATTCTTATTGTCAATGATGGACTAGGAACAGTGGTTTAGGGGCAGAAAGACTTTTTAGAAGAAGAAGAAGATTTTTACCTTGTCAGCTAGGGGATTTGATCTTGTAACCTTTCGGTTACTAAACCAATGCTCTAACCACTAGGCTACCTATATGCATACAGAATCAAGATGAAAAACTCAGACAATCCAAGCAGTTTTCAGTAAACACATTTAATTGTTTGGTAGCAAAAACAGCACCTCAGGCAACAGTACACTGTGGGCAGCTTCTTTGGGGTCCAATAGAACACGACAGTGAAGACATGCACTTCTACTTAAGCCTAGCAGACATTTTAGACTAGTTGACCAAAAACACGGCTGCTGTACTGTTACATTCACACACACTCTGAGCAACACTACTCATGAACACAACGTTATCATCCTTTTCATGCAACGGAACTCAGAGAATGGCCCTCTATACAGTTAACAGGGTTGCATAGGTTTGGACAGAATGTACTACAAGTTGCAACTTATGGTTTTGCTTATTGACTTGTGGTGTAGCAAACTGCAGGCATTTTGTTTTAGTACAGAATTAGAAAAGGCGAAAGACATACAGTATGAACAAGAAAAATATTATTTGGTCCCTTTCAAATCTTTGGTTGGATTAAAAATGTTTATTGCTTAACAGCCACATTTATATTTCTTCTCATGTAGCATTGTTTACCTTTGACTTGAATTGTTACACTGTAGTGGAATGGTGAGCAAGAGAGTAGAGAAGGGGGCATTATCCAGCCGCTCAATCATCGACCACTTCAGAGGACTCGGAAACAACTTTGCCATCCTTGGTCTCGATCATCTTGATGACAACACTCTTTTTGTTCTGGGTGGTGACGCTGGTGCCGCTGCCGCCGCCGTAGCGGCTGCCGCTGCCATAGCCGCTACCAGAGCTGTAGCTGCTGCCACCGCCGTATCCACTGCCGTATCCACCACCGTATCCGCCGGAGAAGCCACTGGAGTAGCCGCTAGTGTAGCTGCTGTTAACACTCTCAGAGGGGAAGGAGTTGTAGCTAGCTGTAAGGTGACACAGAGAGAGACCACCTGTTGTCGTAGGGGCTGGCTAAATATGAATATCAAGATGTTATGAATGCACCACAACACATAAGGAGAAAACACAGGGTTTTATTTGAAGAAAGCAGGTACTTACAGCTCTGTTTGGTTATGTTGATGGACTTGATACCAGTTGCTAGTCTGGTGGTGAAAAGAAGACCATTTTGAAAATGTTTGTTTTTGGTAATAAATGTCCATTATCTTATATTAAGATTACACTGTACTTTCAAATTGATGTTTCCCATTTCCATGTTTGTCAAAAGGCTCACCTGTCCTCCTCTCCTTCCAGCAGTTTCCTGTAGGTGGCGATCTCAATGTCCAGGGCCAGTTTGACGTTCATCAGGTCCTGGTATTCCCTGATCTGGCGGGCCATGTCCTGCTTGGCTCTCTGTAGGGCATCCTCCAGGTCTCTGATGCGGAGCTTGGCGTCCTTCACTGCCATCTCCCCGCGCTCCTCAGCCTCGGCTATCTGGTTCTCCAGGTTGGCACGCTAACAGAAGACAAAGACGCAGCATGTCGCTACTTCTGCTTATTATCAAATTGATAATTCCGTTGAAAAATACTCTATTCTGTCAATATCATGTGGGTCTACATGCCACCAATTTAATTCTTAGCACAGAGATTCTTTATTGTGTACCTGTCCCTTGACGGAGTCAATCTCAGACTGCAGCCTCTGGATCATACGGTTCAGGTCGGAGATCTCTGTCTTGGTGGATCTCAGGTCATCCCCATATCTGGTGGCAGATGTCTGCATCTCCTCATACTAAACATCCAACAGAGGAGAAAGTGGATGCTTTGTTGGTAATACATGGTTAGTGTGGAAGAACCATGTGACATCAACTTATGTTCCTTTGAACCACTTACAGTGTACTGAAAGGGTATTAGCAGCCCTGAACATAATCAAGAGGCCAAAGGGAGAAAATATATATTTAAGCCCATTACTGTACCTTGCTCTTGTACCATGTCTCCGCCTCGGCCCGGCTCTTGTTGGCGACGTCCTCATACTGGGCGCGCACTTCAGCCACGATGGCATCCATGTCTAGGTTACGGCTGTTGTCCATCTCCACCACCACTGAGGTGTCCTTAATCTGACACTGAAGCTCACGCAGCTCCTGGGAAGAGGGAGAAGGAGAGAGAGAGAAAAGAGAGAGACCATTAACACTTGGCCTATTGCAGACAAGGCTTTCAGACGTCTGCCTTCCCCAGAGATAAAAACCCACCCAGATTGAGTCCATCAGTTTGACGTCAAAGTCCAGATACCAAGCAGATCCATATGCCATAACTCAGTGAGTAAATAAACCATATGCAAATACATCAGAGCAGTTGTTAGAAGCCGCCAACAACACTGGTTATAATGTATGAGTGTCTTATTAACAACTGAAGTAGCTAAGCGATGAGCTCAGTGCCGTACCTCCTCATAGATCTGCCTCAGGAAGTTAATTTCATCGGTCAGGCTCTCCAGCTTAGCCTCCAGCTCAACTTTGTTCATGTACGCCTCATCCACGTCCTGAGTGGATAATTCACAATCAATATGTTAGTAAAATGGCAAGATGACGATAAGAGAATGACAGAAAAACGAATGGGATCCAAACTTAAGTTACTAACCTTCTTAATGAGCACAAAGTCATTTTCACACTCTGTACGCTTGTTGATCTCATCTTCATACCTGAAAAGATACAGAGCAATTGTTAGCTTTTTCTGATATTCATATATTCAATATTACATTATATATTTCTATTTCATAATTATATTGTAACTATTTATTATGTGTTTTTAAAAAACATGTATTTATTTTACCAGGTAAGTTGACTGAAACACATTCTTATTTACAGCAACGACCTGTGGAATAGCTACAGGGGAGAGGAGGGGGATGAATGAGCCAATTGTAAACTGGGGATTATTAGTTGACCGTGATGGTTTGAGTGCCAGATTGGGAATTTAGCCAGGTCACTGAGGTTAACACCCCTACTCTTACAATAAGTGCCATGGGATCTTTAATGACCCCAGAGACCCATTTTAACAACCCCCAGTTTCCCTCAAACACTGCCATGGGAATTGGGATATTTTTTAGACCAGAGGAAAGAGTGCCTCCTACTGGCCCTCCAACACCACTTCCAGCATTATCTGGTCTCCCATCCAGGGACTGACCAGGACCAACCCTGCTTAGCTTCAGAAGTAAGCCAGTGGTATGCAGGGTGGTATGCTGCTGGGCTATTGTGATTATCTTTACATAGGTAATGTACAATTTTCACACTAGGGGGCATAAGTGCTACGTCCACAACAAATATGCGTCTGGGAATTGTTTTCTACTGTGGTATCTTGACTCCATGCCAAACTTGTGTGGTGTTTCTTTACTTTGTGCTTTTTCTCCTGAGGACATAAATTATATGAGCACATAAGCAGTCTGTCAGGACTGACACACTGATGTGTGCACCATGATGCAAGTGTGTGACATGAAGCTGAAAGACATCCAGCTCTGTCATCTAAATGATTTTCACCTCTAAATGATTTTCACCAGACATATGAAATAGAATGGTCCCTCCAGGAAATGCTTATTCAATGGAGTAATCCCTATGATGTGAAAACAATGGACTGCAGTTGGGTGTTGTCCATCCATAGTACTGAAATTACCTATTACTGGTGTGTCATGCATTACTGATTAAATCAAATACTCCATGAAACTCCCTTTACTAACATGCGTTCCATGACCTTATCTCTACAGTGGTGCTACGCACTGGGACAGAAGCCTAATCAAAGCATTTGCTGAGAATGTGGCTGAGGGTCAGCTAGGTAAAAGGAGTAACATTTGTAGTCACTTCTTCTTCAAGTCTTACTCACTTGTTCTTGAAGTCCTCGACCAGACCCTGCATGTTGTGCAGGTCAGCCTCCAGCCTCATCTTGTCGTTACCCAGGCTGTCCAGCTGTCTGCGCAGGTTGGCGATGTAGGCCTCAAACATGGCATCAATGTTGGAGCGGGTGGTGGTCTGTCCCTGGAGGAGACCCCACTTGGTCTCCAGCATTTTGTTCTGCTGTTCCAGGAAGCGTACCTATGTGTAGAGAGTTTATGCATTTGATAGGCACACTGATCACAAGTTTATCATATTATATTGTTGCCTTTGGGACTTTTTCTGTTTTATATGAAAAAAATAAAGAGATTAATCAAATTTTTGAATAAAAGGACATTAGGAACTTTGATGGTGGGCTAACATGACTCATCCATTACTATCATGTCATCCTCATTAAATTAGGGTGTTTATTGCTTCAATTAGTGTTTGGAACATGTACGGACAGCTGACTCTGTTTTCAGGATAGACCTAGCAAGCTGTTTTTCCAAGGAAGCTATGACGTGCATCCTGACAGGAGGCAGAGGGGGCAGATGGAAAGAGCTGGTGAATTTAGGCTTCCTTCATGTTTTCCTGTTTTAATAAAAGGGCAAGGTCGGGAAGTGGAGAATAGAGAGGAACAGGACAAAGATATAGGCGGGGCTTCATCCAATTGGCTAGAATGTAAATATTTGACTGTAGTATACAGGTAGGTGTTAATGGGGGAAGGGGAGAGCATGCAGGCTGACATGTTGGCTCACTAACAATAGGGTGAGAAAATAGATAGATGGCTGTCAGTGGACATTGCTGATGAATGAGGTGAGATCTCAGGTGAGATCAGGAATTCTCTTAAAATGGCTGTGTCAACTGGTATTGGATAAGAGTCAATACTTAGAAATAAGTATAAAAGGGAATTGTTATCACGATAAGAAAATAGTCTATTTGCACATTTTTATTTTGTTTCTTTGGAAACATGCAGAGGTGAAATCTCTTTCTGATTAGTTTAGCTCCTTTTTATGTAATCAATCCACTAGTGTTAGCTAGAACATGAAACCAGCTGCCCTTATAAAATATTAACCCACTGGAGCAGCCTACACATGTGGGACAGTAGAAAACTGATAGGCCAGTAGAAAACTCATAAAGAAAACACCCCCCAGGCATGAATGAAAGCAAACATTGCTATCACTTGTAAATGTTATCTATTGGTGTTTGACCGTGTTCAGATGTTGCCCTCCATCTATCAGTATAAGCTACCCTATCAATGAATTTCACTCCATTGTTCCAAGACTTGTTAGGAATGTGAAATGTATGTAAGCATAGCAATGATGGTGATGACCAAATGCTGTGTTTCAGGTGTATCACCTTTTTTGTCATGTCATCCAGGGTAGGGGCGGGTCACATACACCCCTCTGCAGGGTCAGGGTAGCCATTCCCAAAGTAAACCAGATCACTAGCTATGAGCTATACTCTAACCAGAGACAGACACACCCTTCTGTAGAAACTCTCTCCCCCACCCCACCCTGCTGCACTTTTGTTATTCATCCCTATAAAAGGACAATTACTGCAAACCATTAAATGTGAAATCTTGAGAACCCAGGGAAAATGATCACACTTAGTTAGTTTGACTGTATCTGTGCTTTATTCAATATCAGACTTTTCTAAATTTCCTTCCCTTTTCCAAACTCATGAGTTTGCTTGTGCGTGTAACCAACCTAACAATGTAACAGCTGGCGTGTACCAGCATTACACAACGTGGACTTTTCTATGGATCTTCTCCACTGTTCCACATTCATTACACAACAGACACCTCAGCATTCTAATGGCTAATAGAGATAGATTCATAAAATCCCACAGTACATGACTGTCTCTACTTCCCTTTTAAATTTTCTGACAGTCTACAAGCTCCAGGCAAACTACATTGTCAGATATCTTCATAGGTACAGAAAGACAGACAGACAGGTTACCAGGACTGACCTTATCAATGAAAGAGGCAAAGCGGTTGTTGAGGCCCTTGATCTGTTCTTTCTCATGGGTGCGGACGATCTGGATGTTGGGGTCGATGTCCAGGTTAAGGGGGGCAAGCAGGCTCTTATTCACTTGGACAGCAGTGATGGGGGCATGAGAGATGCCACCCATCCCCATCCCCATCCCCAGGCCCATGCCACCTCCATAGGCAGAGGAGCTGGAAATGTAGCTGCCGCCTCCACCACCGGCCCCGAACCCACCTCCCATGCCTCTGTTGGCCCCTCCATAGGAGCTGCGGGCGCTATAGCTCTGGCGAGAGACCCCCTGGCTAGGTCCAGAGTAGGACATGCTGCTAAAGCTGCGAGGGGCTGCCCCGGAGGAAGAGGACTTGACGGTGTAGCTGGTGGTTTTCCTGACCGACATCCTGGCTGGTCTTGAGTGGTTGGTGAGTGCAGGACAATAAGGGGGAGATAGAATGGCAGGCGGCTTGTCTGGAGTACTGGGGAGACCTGAGTGGATAGACAGAGAATTAGCTACAGCACTGGTTTTAAGAGCCTCCCTGGTGGGAGGGGCCAATGGCTAACTCTCATTGGCCAGGCCTCTGGGTGAATGGTAGGAGAGGGAGGAGTTGTGCAGTGTAACAGAACACTTTTAGTTTCTAACACAAGCCCACGAAACCAAAACCTGGGTTTGGAGCCTGTTAGCAAAAACACAATTTTGTAGGTATTTTGGGGTGTTTTTTTCCATGATGGAGGTACGGCATAGGGGCTGGGGCATTAGAATAACTGTTAGAATGTGACATCTGTGGTGAAATATGAGAGCAGTAAATGTGGCTATTGTGTAAACAGATCTGAAGCCTTATGTCAGTCCTTACCCAGCTCCTTGCTAAACTTTCTGATCTATTTATGTTGTTGTACGTTCAGGTATTATTGTACTTGAGTAAGTTTGGATGGTAGCACTTTACATTAATGTAAGGGTTTCTAGGCTTTATAAGTAGATTGTTAATCATTAGTTTAGGTTAGGAATCAATAATAAACAAACATTTCTTACTATTACACGATTTGCCAAGCATCAAAACTTCAACCAATGTCTTACTAACCATTTTCTACAGATTCATAATGATCTATAAGTAATAGTGTATCAACTGACTTATGAACCCTTTTTAATATATTTATCTGTTAGAGATATCTGAAATGAATGTTGAATGTCATAAAGTTAATCAGCCTCATATGAACTTTGTTTTACCTTTTTTTTAGCACTCACTCAGCTTATTCAAATTGTCATGTAGTTGAACAGTGTCACCTCTCAGCATACAGTTGAAGTCGGAAGTTTACATACGCTTAGGTTGGAGTCATTAAAACTTGTTTTTCAACCACTCCACACATTTCTTGTCAACAAGCTATAGTTTTGGCAAGTCGGTTAGAAGTCGATCATTTTTCCAACAATTGTTAACAGGCAGATTATTTCATTTAAAATTCACTGTATCACAATTCAAGTGGGTCAGAAGTTTACATACACTAAGTTGACTGTGCCTTTAAACAGCATGGAAAATTCCAGAAAATTATGTCATGGCTTTAGAAGCTTCTGATAGGCTAATTGACATCATTCAAGTCAATTGTAGGTGTACCTGTGGATGTATTTCAAGGCCTACCTTCAAACTCAGTGCCTCTTTGCTTGACATCAAGGGAAAATCAAAAGAAACCAGCCAAGACCTCAGAAGAAAATTGTAGACCTCCACAATTCTGATTCGTCCTTGGGAGCAATTTCCAAACGCCTGAAGGTACCACGTTCATCTGTTCAAACAATAGGACCAAGTATAAACACCATGGGACCACACAGCCGTCATACCGCTCAGGAAGGAGATGCGTTCTGTCTCCTAGAGATTAACGTACTTTGGTATGAAAAGTGCAAATCAATCCCAGAACATCAGCAAAGGACCTTGTGAAGATGCTGGAGGAAACAGGTACAAAAGTATCTCTATCCACAGTAAAACAAGTTCAATATCGACATAACCTGAAAGCCCGCTCAGCAAGGAAGAAGCCACTGCTCCAAAACCGCCATAAAAAAAGCCAGACTATGGTTTGCAACTGCACATGGGCACAAAGATCTTACTTTTTGGAGAAATAGAAATAGAACTGTTTGGCCATAAGGGCCATTGTTATGTTTGGAAGAAAAGGGGGAGGCTTGCAAGCCGAAGAACACCATCCGAACCGTTGAAGCATGGGGGTGGCAGCATCATGTTGTAGGGGTGCTTTGCTGTAGGAGGGACTGGTGTACTTCACAAAATAGATGGCATCATGGGGTAGGAAAAATAATGGACAATGACCCCAAGCATACTTCCAAAGTTGTGGCAAAACGGCTTAAGGACAAGAAAGTCAAGGTATTGGAGTGGACATCACAAAGCCCTGACCTCAATCCTATAGAACATTTGTGGGCAGAACTGAAAAAGCATGTGCAAGCAAGGAGGCCTTCAAACCTGACTCAGTTATACCAGCTCTGTCAGGAGGAATGGGCCAAAATTCACCTAACTCATTCTGGGAAGATTGTAGAAGGCTACCCGAAACGTTTGACCTAAGTTAAACAATTTAAAGGCAATGCTACCAAATACTAATTAAGGATTGGTAAACTTCTGACCCACTGGGAATGTGATGAAAGAAATAAAAGCGGAAATAAATAATTCTCTCTACTATTATTCTGACATTTCACATTCTTAAAATAAAGTGGTGATCCTAACTGACCTAAGACAGGTAATTTTTTCTAGGATTAAAAGTCAGAAATTGTGAAAAAAGGAGTTTAAATGTAGTTGGCTAAGGTGTATGTAAACCTCCGACTTCAATTTTAGCTTTGAATAGTCAAATTTGACACATGACAAGGATTCAGAAGCTTGTCAGTAAATCTCATAGAATGAAGTTGCCAAGCTGAACTATTGCTCTTTGTTTCATTACCTGGTTGCATACATGAATGAACTTGTATGAATTACTGCTGCCAATAGGCCATGTCATGATATCATATCACAGACACAGTTTTTTTATTAATTGACCTCATAGACGCTTTATTATTAGTTAAATAATACTTTTCTGAACCATCATGTTCTCAATCAGCAATAGTAATCTCTCAGCACAACCAGTAAAAAATGGAAACTGGGACAACCGCACCAACTGGCTAGGTTCTCATTCAAATTCCCCCAATGGGACTTGTAGTAGTATGGAGTAAGGCCTGAGGCTGCATGCATTATCTGTGTCTGAGGCAACATGTTACGGAAAACCTTGTCAGAATATCATGGTGATGAGATGATGATGGTTAATTAACTGTGTTGTGATTTACTGAAGACTGACAAAAGTTGCAGGCAAATAGACCTTAGTCTAGGTATAGTGCTATAGTAGCAATATGTTTGGCCTACCATAACGAGTAGGGTAATCTTTTCAGGAAGAGAATTCCAGTATTATTGAGCTGTACAACATCAATCAGCATATGCAGAGCTTTCGGAAAGTACAGATCCCTTGATATTTTCCACATTTTGTTATGTTACAGGCTTATTCTAAAATTGATCAAATAGTTTTTTTCCCCTCATCAATCTACACACAATACCCCATGATGACAAAGCAAAAATAGTTTTTAGACATGTTTACAAATGTATTACAAATAAGAAACTGAAATATCACATTTGCATAAGTATTCAGACCCTTTACTCAGTTCTTTGTTGAAGCACCTTTGACAGCATCAAGTCTTCTTGGGTATGACGCTACAAGCTTGGCACACCTTTATTTTGGGAGGTTTTCCCATTCTTCTCTGCAGATCCTCTCAAGCTCTGTCAGGTTGGATGGGGAGCGTTGTTGCACAGCTATTTTCAGGTCATCCAGAGATGTTCGATCAGGTTCAAGTCCGGGCTCTGGCTGGTGCACTCAAGGACATTCAGAGACTTGTCGCAAAGCCACTCCCGTGTTGTCTTCGCTGTGAGCTTAGGGTCGTTGTCCTGTTGGAAGGTGAACCTTCGCCCCCAGTCTGAGGTCCTGAGCACTCTGGAGCAGGTTTTCATCAAGGATCTCTCTGTACTTTGCTCCGTTCATGTTTGCCTCGATCCCGACTAGTCTTCCAGTTCATGCCTCTGAAAAACATCCCTACAGCATGATGCTACCACCACCGTGCTTCACTGTAGAGATGGTGCCTGGTTTCCTACAGACGTGACACTTGGCATTCAGGACAAAGAGTTCAATCTTGGTTTCATCAGACCAGAGAATTTAGTTTATCATGGTCTGAGAGTCTTTAGGTGCCTTTTGGCAAACTTCAAGCCAGCTGCCATGTGCCTTTTACTGAGGAGTGGCTTCCGTCTGGTCACTCTACCATAAAGGCCTAAATTGTGGAGTGCTGCAGAGATGGTTGCCCTTCTAGAAGTTTCTCCTATCTCCACAGAGGAACTCTGGAGCTCTGTCAGAGTGACCATCGGGTTCTTGGTCACCTCCCTGACCAAGGCCCTTCTCCCCGATTGCTCAGTTTGGACGGGCGACCAGGAAGAGTCTTGGTTGTTCCAAACTTATTCCATTTAAGAATTTATATTTATTTATTTAACCTTTATATAACTAGGCAAGTCTGTTAAGAACAAATTCTTATTTACAATGATGGCCTAGGTACAGTGCCTTATTCAGGGGCAGAACAACAGATTTTACCCAGTCAGTTCAGGGATTCAAACTAGCAAACTTTCGGTTACTGGCCCAACTCTCTAACCACTGCTACCTGCCATCCCAGAATGATGGAAGCCACTGTGTTCTTGAGGACCTTCAGTGCTGCAGAAATGTGTTGGTTCCCTTCCCCAGATCTGTGCATTGACACAATTCTCTCTCTGATCTCCACGGACAGTTCCTTCGACCTTATGGCTTGGTTTTTGCTCTGACATGCACTGTCAACTGTGGGATCTTATATAGACGGGTGTGTGCCTTTCCAAATCATGTACAATCAATTGAATTTACCAGTGGACTCCAATCAAGTTGTAGAAACATCTCAAGGATGATCAATGGAAATTATCAATGGAGTTCAATTTCGAGTCTCATAGCAAAGGGTCTGAAAACTTATATAAATCTGGAGTCATTTCCGGTCACAACTTGCAGACTTGTTGCTGTTCGTTTTGTTGCCAACCTTCCTTTGCTACCTGACAACTTTACAGTTTTTACTTTTTAATTACCATTTATATTTTTTGTTTTCCCTCACTCAACTTTTATTTCATTCAACTTTTTCACTCCGGACGCTTTATCTGGACATGGTTCATCAGGACCTCCAACAGCCGAAGCTAAGTAGTAACATTAACATGATGCCTTCTAGTTGCAGTCGCTGTACTCATAATATACATGAGAACGATCACCTTGCGGCGAGGATAGCTGTGCTGCAAGCCCAGCTTCAGACACAATCGTTAGGCAAGGGTAATTTCAGTGTAGGAAAGGATGAAACAGTGTCTGTGCCACCAGTAAGTACAGATAGTAATGTTAGTATAAATCCCCTCACACGATTCCCGCAGCCAGACAACTTTCTCATGGCTTCTAGAGGGAAATGCTGTAGGAATGCTCAACCGGTGTCTCAGCCGACAGAAACTATCCACCGGTTTTCCCCCTTAAACAGCAAGTCTGAGTCTGAGGCCGAGCCTTCATTTGTCTCTACTCCTCCCGTTACGGGGTCTGGGACGCCGAAGCTTCCCACCATTAGCTCTGACAAATTGAAAACCCTAGTCATTGGCGACTCCATTACCCGCAGTATTAGACTTAAAACAAATCATCCAGCGATCATACACTGTTTTACCAGGGGGCAGGGCTACCAACGTTAAGGCTAATCTAAAGATGGTGCTGGCTAAAGCTAAAACTGGCGAGTGTAGAGATATTGTTATCCACGTCGGCACCAACGATGTTAGGATGAAACAGTCAGAGGTCACCAAGCGCAAAATAGCTTCAGCATGTAAATCAGCTAGAAAGATGTGTCAGCATCGAGTAATTGTCTCTGGCCCCCTCCCAGTGATGTGATGAGCTCTACAGCAGAGTCTCACAACTCAATCGCTGGTTGAAAACTGCCCCTCCCAAAACATAGAATTTGTAGATAATTGGCCCTCTTTCTGGGACTCACCCACAAACAGGACCAAGTCTGGCCTTCTGAGGGGTGACGGACTCCATCCTAGCTGTTAGCCAGCCTGCCAGCTTAGTGGAGTCTGCCACTAGCACAGTCAGTGTAGTCAGCTCAGCTATCCCCATTGAGACGTGTAGGTTGGGCAAAACTAAACATGGCGGTGTTCGCCTTAGCAATCTCACTAGGATAAAGACCTCTTCCATTCCTGCCATTATTGAAAGAGATTGTGATACCTCACATCTCAAAATAGGGCTACTTAATGTTAGATCCCTCACTTCAAAGGCAGTTATAGTCAATTAACTAATCACTGATCATAATCTTGATGTGATTGGCCTGACTGAAACATGGCTTAAGCCTGATGAATTTACTGTGTTTAATGAGGCCTCACCTCCTGGTTACACTAGTGACCATATCCCCCCCCCCGTGCATCCCGCAAAGGCGGAGGTGTTGCTAACATTTACGATAGCAAATTTCAACAGAAAAAATGACATTTTCGTCTTTTGAGCTTCCAGTCATGAAATCTATGCAGCCTACCCAATCACTATTTATAGCTACTGTTTACAGGCCTCCTGGGCCATATACAGCGTTCCTCACTGAGTTCCCTGAATTCCTATCGGACCTTGTAGTCCTAGCAGATAATATTCAAATTTTTGGTGATTTAAAAACTAAAAACATTTGTCATAAGAAACTAGCTCCCTGGTAATACAGAAAATACCCGAGCTCTGAAGCAAGCTTCCAGACAATTGGAACGGAAATGGCGCCACACCACACTGGAAGTCTTCCGACTAGCTTGGAAAGACAGTACCGTGCAGTATCGATGAGCCCTCACTGCTGCTCGATCATCCTATTTTTCCAACTTAATTGAGGAAAATAAGAACAATACAAAATGTATTTTTGATACTGTCGCAAAGCTAACTAAAAAGCAGCATTCCCCAAGAGAGGATGGCTTTCACTGCAGCAGTAATAAATTCATGAACTTCTTTGAGGAAAAGATCATGATCATTAGATAGGAAATTACGGACTCCTCTTTAAATCTGCGTATTCCTCCAAAGCCACAGTTGTCCTGAGTCTGCACAACTCTGCCAGGACCTAGGATCAAGAGAGACATTCAAGTGTTTTAGTACTATATCTCTTGACACAATGATGAAAATAATCATGGCCTCTAAACCTTCAAGCTGCATACTGGACCATAGGGTACTAAACCATAGGGTACTAAACTACTGAAAGAGCTGCTTCCTGTTCTTGGCCCTGCTATAAACGGCTCTCTATCCAAAAGGCTCTCTGGATGTGTACCAAACTCACTAAAAGTGGCAGTAATAAAGCCTCTCTTGAAAAAGCCAAACCTTGACCCAGAAAATGTAAAAAAACTATCGGCCTATATCAAATCTTCCATTCCTCTCAAAAAAATTTGAAAAAGCTGTTGCGCAGCAACTCACTGCTTTCCTGAAGACTAACAATGTATACGAAATGATTCAGTCTGGTTTTAGACCCCATCATAGCACTGAGACTGCACTTGTGAAGGTGGTAAATGACCTTTTAATGGCATCAGACCGAGGCTCTGCATCTGTTCTCGTGCTCCTAGACCTTAGTGCTGCTTTTGATACCATCGATCACCACATTCTTTTGGAGAGATTGGAAACCCAAATTGGTCTACAAGTTCTGGCCTGGTTTAGATCTTATCTGTTGGAAAGATATCAGTTTGTCTCTGTGAATGGTTTGTCCTCTGACAAATCAACTGTAAATTTCGGTGTTCCTCAAGGTTCCGTTTTAGGACCACTATTGTTTTCACTATATATTTTACCTCTTGGGGATGTCATTCAAAAACATAATGTTCACTGCTATGCAGATGCCACACAGCTGTACATTTCAATGAAACATGGTGAAGCCCCAAAATTGCCCTCGCTAGAAGCTTGTGTTTTAGACATAAGGAAGTGGATGGCTGCAATGTTTAAACTCAGACAAAACAGATATGCTTGTTCTAGGTCCCAATAAACAAATAGATCTTCTGTTAAATCTGACAATTAACCTTGATGGTTGAACAGTCGTCTCAAAAACTGTGAAGGACCTCGGCGTTACTCTGGACCCTGATCTCTCTTTTGACGAACATATCAAGGCTGTTTCAAGGACAGCTTTTTTCCATATACGTAACATTGCAAAAATCACAAATTTTCTGTCCAAAAATTATGCAGAAAAATTCATCCATGCTTTTGTTACTTCTAGGTTAGACTACTGCAATGCTCTACTTTCCGGCTACCCGGGATGAAGCACAAAATAAACTTCAGTTAGTGCTAAATACGGCTGCTAGAATCCTGACTAGAACCAAAAAATGTGATCATATTACTCCAGTGCTAGTCTCCCTACACTGGCTTCCTGTTAAAGCAAGGGCTGATTTCAAGGTTTTACTGCAAACCTACAAAGCATTACATAGGCTTGCTCCTACCTATCTTTCCGATTTGGTCCTGCCGTACATACCTACACGCACTAGAATTTCTAAGCAAACAGCTGGAGGCAGAGCTCCATTTTAATAGAATGGTCTGCCTACCCATGTGAGAGACGCAGACTCGGTCTCAACCTTTAAGTCTTTACTGAAGACTCATCTCTTCAGTGGGTCATATGATTGAGTGTAGTCTGGCCCAGGAGTGTGAAGGTGAACGGAAAGGCTCTGGAGCAACAAACCACCCTTGCTGTCTCTGCTTGGCCGGTTCCCCTCTCTCCACTGGGATTCTCTGCTTCTAACCCTATTTTCAAGGGCTGAGTCACTGACTTACTGGTGCTCTCCCATGCCGTCCCTGGGAGGGGTGCATCACTTGAGTGGGTTGAGTCACTGACGTGATCTTCCTGTCTGGGTTGGTGCCCCCCCTTGGGTTGTGCCGTGGCGGAGATCTTTGTGGGCTATACTCTGCCTTATCTCAGGATGGTAAGTTGGTGGTTGAAGACATCCATCTAGTGGTGTGGGGGCTGTGCTTTGGCAAAGTAGGTGGGGTTATATCCTTCCTGTTTGGCCCTGTCCGGGGGTATCATCGGATGGGGCCACAGTGTCTCCTGACCCCTCCGGTCTCAGCCTCAAGTATTTTTGCTGCAGTAATTTATGTGTCGGGGGGCTAGGGTCAGGTTGTTATATCTGGAGTATTTCTCCTGTCTTGTCTGGTGTCCTGTGTGAATTTAAGTATGCTCTCTCTAATTCTCTCTTTCTCTCTTTCTTTCTCTCTCTCGGAGGACCTGAGCCCTAGGACCATGCTTCAGGAATACCTGGCATGATGACTCCTTGCTGTCCCCAGTCCACCTGGCCGTGCTCTCCTCCAGTTTCAACTGTTCTGCCTGCCTGCGGCTATGGAACCCTGGCCTGTTCACCGGGCATGCTACCTGTCCCAGACCTGCTGTTTTCAACTCTCTAGAGATAGCAGGAGCGGTAGAGATACTCTTAATGATCGGCTATGAAAAGCCAACTGACATTTACTCCTGAGGTGCTGACTTGCTGCACCCTCGACAACTACTGTGCTTATTATTATTTGACCATGCTGGTCATTTATGAACATTTGAACATCTTGGCCATGTTCTGTTATAATCTCCACCTGGCATAGCCAGAAGAGGACTGGCCACCCCTCATAGCCTGGTTCCTCTTTAGGTTTCTTCCTAGGTTTCGGCATTTCTAGGGAGTTTTTCCCAGCCACCGTGCTTCTACACCTGCATTGCTTGCTGTTTGGGGTTTTAGGCTGGGTTTCTGTACAGCACTTTGAGATATCAACTGATGTAAGAAGGGCTATATAAATACATTTGATTTGATTTTGAAATAAGTAAAGTTTCCAAAATTTCTAAAAACTGTTTTCCCTTCGTCATTATGGGTTATTGTGTTGATTGCTTAGGATTCGTTTTTTATTTATTTTAGAATAAGGCATGTAGGCAGGTAACAAAATGTGGAAAAAGTCAAGGGGTCTGAATACTTTCCGAAGGCACTGTATGTTATGTCAAGAGAGAGGCTAGAATTTGACTGTTTTTACAGAGGTTTCTGTTGGGTGTGACCATTTGTGGTAATAAATCATTTGTGATCATACACAATACTTTTGAACTGTTTCCCCTCTCTCCTCACCTTTCCTCTCCAGTCTCAGAGTGAGTCACGACTCCTTGAGCCAAACCCTCCATTCCCTCTCTTCCCGCCAACGAATCCCTTGCCCTTGCCCTTGCCATGGAAACCTTGAGAAATACATTATGGACTCCCTCACTCTCTTGAAATAGATCCAAGTGTGTGAGCTGTGTGACTGGAATGTCCACTGACTGTTAAACCGTTTTACATACCATGAACAATATGTGCATGTGAGTGACAATATCGACAAACTGTTGTCAATGCAAGAGCCATATACAAATCTTGAAATAAATTCATTGAAGCACCTTACAATTTATTTTTGGGCACTTACTACCTTTTCAGATTAGCATGGGATGTGGTTATCAGTTGACCCTATTGCTTTCAAAACAGTTGACCTATTCATTCCAAACTTGCATCAGAGTGTGCTCTACTTAAGCAATAAGGAACGAGGGGGTGTGGAATATGGCCAATGTACCACGGCTGAGGGCTGTTCTTAGCACGACAGATCTTGGAGTGCCTGGACACAGCCCTTAGCAGTGGTATATTGGCCATACACCACAAACCCCCGAGGTGCCTTATTGCTATTATAAACTCGTTATCAATGTAATTAGAGCAGTAAAAATACATGATTTGTCATACCCATGTTATACATTCTGATATACCACGGCTGTCAGCCAATCAGCATTCAGTGCTCTAACCACCCAGTTTGTAATAATCAATTTATCACCTGATCTAATCACCTTTCACCTTATTTGGCCTCAAAAGTGTCAGTGAAGTATTTATGACCACTCCTTTCTAATCTGTACACCAGGGAACAACACAGAGGATCCCTTTTCTACAGTCTGAAGAATCTCTGTCCCTCCCTGTGCAGTGCGCACACTATGATGATTACTTCATCAACTGTGTTTACCTCAGTTGTCTTAGGCTGGTATCTATTAGATAACCTCCTAACTACAGGCTTACTGAAGAGTTCATCTCTCGGGGATTGATTCTCGTGGACAGATGACACGGCAAGAATCTGTCAAGGCTCATGTAGAATTATGTGATTACGAGCAGCTGTAGTTGCTAGTTTTTCGTTTTTGCCATTGATTATTTGGATGAATCGGGATTGGGTGAAGGCAGTGCTTAAACTGGTGCAGTTATTTTCAAGCCATTGTGCAGATGATAAACGGTTTCCAAGGGTTTGTCCGAGAGTTTCCATTTGCGAGGAAGGAGACTTCACTTCCTTCCTTTGCACAAAGGTAATCACAATTGTTAATGGCATTCCACCCAGAAGTTAAAGAGGAAATGACAATCTTTCGCAAGCATATTTGACTTCTGGCTAACCGAGATTACTGAAGAATCATCTAATTTGAAATCGTGTAAAGTGGTAGTTTTACATACAGACCACTTTACAGAGAGATCATGTGGGCATTCAAGCTTTGTATGCAGTCAGCTCTGGGTAAAAGGGCAGTAAGAAATATCTCTCTCAACCTTTGACCCCCACAGAGGACCCAGAAAGGGTGTGTCTAGGTCTGGGTGTGTCTGTGTATGTTGTGGAACTTGTGCAACTCCCTCAGGTCATAAGTGCTTTAATCCAATGAATTGTTTTAGAATAAGGGGGTGGAGATTGAATTTCATTACCATAAATATGAGCAAAATAGGTGTTGACAAATTTATAAGGATTTATTCAGTTGTGGTGCTTTCACAAACATGTTTCTTTATTGAGGACATTAGGTGCACTGTGGTGAAATATCAGTTCCAAGCAAAACCCAGACCACTTTCAATGTGCAAACACAATCATAATAGATTGATGTCAATATGGTGTTTATGTTTTGTTCGACTGTTGTTAAACTATTGTTCAATTATTGTTATGTTTATTGTTGGTACTCAAGTAGCCATCGCTGACAATACATGTGCATGACCTAAGAGTTGTAAGGCCATTGTAAAGCAATTGCTCTGCACCATACTTCAAACTGCTGAAATGCGACCCTGTCTCTAAAATTGCACATACCCTTTTCTTACTGCACTTTCACCCATTTGTCTGGTTCTTAGATCCTGTTTGGAGACATAAGGTTAACCACATCCCCAACCTCAAGTTAAGGAAATAAATAACATGTGTATCAATGGAAAAGCATGGTCCTACAGCGCTGAGCCCGATTGAACATGGCCTGCAAAATGGGTTTTTGACTCCAGTTTTGCTAAAACATTCTCTTTCTCTCTCCCATACGGGAGCATTTTCTGTTCAGTGAAAACAGACTCTTTATGTGAAAGATGTGTGTGGGGCTTTTGTTTGCTGCAATTTCTGCTGGTCTTTGAGAATCTTTCTTTCACTTTCATGAAACTCTGTGCTGTCCTGCAGTGATCCTTTTCTAAGGGCTTTTCCTCTCACTGCCTTCGCTGCCACACCCACTGTCGTTATGGCAACAGTGTTACCACAGATCACTGATGACTTTGCCAGATACTCTTGCCATGGAAAGTTGAGGGATGTTGCCATGGATACTGGGATAAGTATAGCCATACAATGTGTAATCACTTGTGAGGATATACCGCAAAACTGCATGCATAGTGCATAATTTGTGACTAAAGTTTGCTTGACGATTTGAACAGTGCAAACTCATTCAAAGACATACAAATGCATGCAGCAAGGAAATGCCTGCAAATACAAAAATTGTAGTTCACCAACAAATGTAAATATTGACAGTACATCCTCCTGGCACACTTTCTATGCAGGAACACCTCCCCTTCCCATTAGACTAAACACACCTGTAGTCTACAGTTTGTGATTTTCTAGCCATCAGGTTTATGTAGTAAAATATTAAAGAAGTATGAATTGTAGTCCACTTCCTATTCCCTGTCCTTAATCAGACTCATTGATTTAGTTTATGTGTCTGTTATCATTTTTTTATTTTTTTACATCTGGCAACAAAACATGGAGCTCTACAAAGGTAATCAACCAACTCTTCATTATCATCAATCAATTTCATCACATAATAAAAACATTCTCAAATGTGAAAGTTGTATTCCAACCTCCTGATGCAAAAACAAGAAGTAGTTCAGACCACAAATCATCATCTCAGAGCTGCCCAGACATAGAATTCAGTAGGAGTTCAATAGGACTGGTTACAAAATCTGATTTTTCTATTGGATTCTATCCTATAGGATTTATTTTTATAGGATCATATGCGATTCCAATACAAGAATCCAGACTGGTTCCAAAATCTGATAGGATTTTTCTACTAGGGATCTACCAGATATCATGAAAAAGGGATTGACTTGCCTATGTAAGGCAAATACACTACTGTTTAAAAGTTTGGGGCCACTTAGAAATGTCCTTGTTTTTGAAAGAAAAGCATATTTTTTTGTCCACTAAAATAACATTAAATTGATCAGAAATACAGTGTAGACATTGTTAATGTTGTAAATGACTATTATAGCTGGAAACGGCAGATCTTTAATGGAATATCTACATAGGTGTACAGAGGCCCATTATCAGCAACCATCACTCCTGTGTTCCAATGGTACGTTGTGTTAGCTAATTCAAGTTTATAATTTTAAAGGGCTAATTGATCATTAGAAAACCCTTTTGCAATTATGTTAGCACAGCTGAAAAATGTTGTTCTGATTAAAGAAGCAATAAAACTGGCCTTCTTTAGACTAGTTGAGTATCTGGAGCATCAGCATTTGTGGGTTCGATTACAGGCTCAAAATGGCCAGAAACTAAGAACTTTCATCTGTAACTCATCAGTTTATTCTTGTTCTGAGAAATGAAGGCTATTCCATGTGAGAAATTGCCAAGAAATTGAAGATCTCGAACAAACTGTGTACTACTCCTTTCACAGAACAGCTCAAACTGGCTCTAACCAGAATAGACAGAGGAGTGGGAGGCCACGGTGCACAACTGAGCAAGAGGATAAGTACATTAGAGTGTCTAGTTTGAGAAAGCTCAACTGGCAGGTGGCAGCTTCATTAAATAGTACCCGCAAAACACCAGTCTCAACATCAAAAGTGAAGAGGCGGATGCTCCAGGATGCTGGCCTTCTAGGCAGAGTTGCAAAGGAAAAGCCATATCTCAGATTGGCCAATAAAAAGAAAATATTAAGACGGGCAAAAGAGCACAGACACTGGACAGAGGAAGATTGGAAAAAAGTGTAATGGACAGAAGAATCTACCTTTGGTGTTCGGATCACAAAAAAGAACATTCGTGAGATGCATAAAAAATGAAAAGATGAAAGGAGTGCTTGTCACCTTGTCCAACAGAGATTGTAATCATTGTAATCAAAACATCATGCCAGGGTTAGCCTACATGAAACACAGTCCTTATTTTAAGTGTTTCTAAAATTCACTATGGGAAAAATTAACGGTGGAAAAACTATTGCTTCAGCCCTGTTTGACCGCTAGGTTTTATTTTATGGTTATTATGACACCTCCACTGTGGGGCTCTTTTGGCATCTGATTGGGGTGATAAAATCCTACAAAATATGATAAATGTACTTTTAATCCATCTGTCTGAATATCTCAAGACATGGCACATGAGGGTGCAGTGAGATAGATACCTGATGGGTTAGAGGATACTTTTCTCAACAATCAGCTTGAAAAAAGTACACTTAAAAATTGGAAGTCAACCAATCCTCTATCATTAACACAATGAAAATGTAAAATGCTTTATCACCTCAATGTTGAATGTGTGTGGTTGACAGAAATGAAAATGGTGCCGTTTGAGGCCATGTGGTGGAGAGTGGCTGTGTGAGCAGGTGGGTCTTGGCAGGGGTGATGTTGTGGATGTTTGTGTGCGTCTGTATGTAGATGTTTTATTTTGTAAAATAATATATATATATATATATATATATATACAGTACCAGTCAAAAGTATGGACACACCTACTCATTCAAGGATTTTTCTTTATTTTACTATTTTCTACATTGTAGAATAATAGTGAAGACATCAAAACTATGAAATAACACACATTTCTGTTTGAAAAGACTGACATTTCTGCCTGTTTTTGTGGGATGGAGTTTGTGACATCACCAGATGGTAAATTAGTCAATAGACCAATAAGAAAGAGAGTTCCAAAACTTTCTGCTTTGCTAGCAAAATTATTGCTTGAGAAACTGCTCTTTGCCAAGAAACTATTTTTGTTTCTTTTTGACCGTTGTTATCTATTACAATTACAGTAAGCTACTTAATTTTAACCCAGGAATAATTTGATGTTGAGATTAAAAACTGCTGTATTGGACCTTTAAGGAAGAGTGTTCAAGTAAAACCTACATCAATGCCCTCAAGATGTGGAAAACATTCGATGTTATACAATCACAAAATTGACTCATATTGTCAATTTTATAAACCACTTTTCCACTGGTAGTGTATTTTCTTCCAAAATGTATACAAGGATTCTCACAAAATGAGCAACATGCTTATTAGTCATCGTGAGGAGGGCTCTTCGAGAACATTAAGGTGAACAGATGTGGTTTATCCATAAACTGTATGGGTTTATCACTGACTTTCAATACAGCTTATTGCATTACTGTGGTTAAAGTAACCTCATTTGAAGTTAGGAGGATAAGTTCTATGTTAAATAAATGGAAATGTAATTCTCCCCAGAGAACATCAAATGTTGAAGTTTTACTTCCAGAAGCCTGTGGGACATTGAAAAGAAAAGCATAGTGGATGACTTTGGCTTCAGCCTTAGATAGCATAAAGAGTATTTGACTGATCCCTCCAACATTCTTTCATAATAAATCACTATGCACTGACAGACCACTTTGGAAGTTGGGTGTGTATGTGTCTGGGGTTGTGAATGGGGGCAGGTGCACTGCTGGCGAGTGTGCATATGTGTGTGTATCAACAACGTGGTCTTAGGGCAATTCGTATTATTCTGTATGTAAATCTGTGACACTCCATTTAGTATGATAAATTACTTTATGTTCGGTTACATTATGAATAGAATAGCTATCATACAATAGCATATGGATTATAGGACATATAGTGTCATACTTCTTACCCGTTCGCACAATAGTATATGAATTGGCTGAAGTAACTAATATAAATCTTGGAGGACGTATAGTATTATATGTCTTTCTCTGAGACCAGGTTGCTTGTTGCGCTGTAACAACAAAGGAGAACTGCAGGGTGTATTTACGTTGGAGCTCAGGGGAACTAACGGCAAATGTTAGGATAATTTACGTAAAAGGTTAGGAGAACTAAAATGACAAAGATTAGGTGAATTTAGGTAGCAGGTTAGGTGAATTGTGTTACATTTTAGAAGTAGGGTTAGGGGGAAGGGTTAGCTGAAATGCTACATGATACGTAAAGTATGTTTCGTATGCCTCTGAGACCAGCCTGGTATCAAAGAGGTACAATAATGTTTTCAACAGGACTCGAACATGTCTTATCAGTCTTGATAGTTGCACCTTTTCTCATCGCTGAGCTGGTCCATTACTCATAGTGGTGATGCTCACAGACGTGTGAGAGATTCATTCATAAAAACAGCCAGTCTGTGAAGTAATCATAGGGTACAGTAGCTACCGTGAGATATCTTCTACAGACATGACTCACACATTGCACCTATCATGATGAAGGACAGTTGCCGAATCCCTTGGCACCTTGATATATAGACATGGGAGGTGATATCTCTCTGTCTCTGGCTTCCCCACTACCTTCATTGCTTCCAACCCACCCACACACACACACACCTACTCACCCTAAGACCCTGACTATGAGACATACCCTACCATATAGTTGTTGTAAAATGTGCAGGTTCAGATTACAGGTTTCCGGAATGAGTGTTTCACAACACTGTGTACTTACACACATACAAACAAAGACATACACTCTTGTCACCCATCGAGATTGTCTCACCACAATCCCATATTGAATCTGTGGGTGACAGTTGAGTGGCTGTGTCTTTAGCCTTTGGTCGTTACTAGTCACACTTTCTGTCTGTGAGGCACAGTCAACATGTGGTTGCCAATAGGTACATCTAGAAGACATGATTATAATTATACATTGTAATCCAGTAAATCATGTCTTGAAGCTGATGTCCCTGTAAAATGCTCAGAATCACATTCCAGAGAGATTAACAGCATGTATTTTACAGTTCAATGTAATAATTATAGACAACAGAAATTGATCAGAATACATTTTGTCTCAATGTTGAAATGAATGTACTGCATATTTGTCTGTGTTTTACATTGTAGTTGTAACGGCGTTCTTCGTTCGTTGAAAGAGAGTCGGACCGAAATACTCATGTTTTTAATGAAAAAAAATGACGGTACAGGAAATAACGAATAAATACAAAAACAACAAACGGAGAACGCCATTACAGAATCACCCACCACACACGGACCGAGCGGCGTGGTTACAGGCAGCGACCGCAGGAGAAGCGAAAGGAGGAATGGACATGGGAAGACGTATTGGATGGCAAAGGTTGTTACACTTGGGAGGAGATACTGGCTGGAAGAGATCGCCTCCCATGGGAACAGGTGGAGGCACTTAGGAGAGCAGAGGCAGCCGGAGATAAGAGCCGACGTTATGAGGGAACACGGTTGGCAAGGAAACCCGAAAAGCAGCCCCAAAAATGTATTGGGGGGGGGCTCAGAGGGAGAGTGGCTGAGTCGGGTGTCAGACCTGAGCCAACTCTCCCCGCTAATCGTGAAGAGCAGTTGCAGTGGGAGAGGCTGCATCACTTGGAGAATTGGACATGGGAGGAGGAACTGGACGGAAAAGGACCCTGGGCTCAGCCTGGAGAATATCGCCGTCCCAAGGAAGAACTAGAGGCGGCTAAAGCAGAGAGGCGCTGGTATGAGGAGGCAGCACGGCGACGCGGATGGAAGCCTGAGAGTCGGCCCCAAAAATTTATTGGGGGGGGGCTTACAGGGAGTATGGCTATGCCAGGTAGGAGACCTGCGCAAACTCCCTGTGCTTACCGGGGGGCTAAAGAGACCGGGCAGGCACCGTGTTATGCTAGTGAGCGCACGGTGTCTCCAGTGCGGGTGCATAGCCCGGTACGGTTCATACCAGCCCTTCGTATTGGCCGGGCTAGAGTGGGCATCGAGCCAGATAAGCTTGGGCAGGCTCGGTGCTCAAGAGCTCCAGTGTGCCTGCACGGTCCGGTCTATCCAGAGCCACCTCCACACACCAGTCCTCCGGTAGCAGCTCCCCGCACCAGGCTTCCTGTGCGTGTCCTCGCTCCAGTATTACCAGTGCCCGCACCACGCATCAGGCCTACAGTGCGCCTCGCCTTTCCTGCTCTGTCGGAGTCCCCCGCCTGTTCAGCACAGCCAGAGCCTTCCTTCCCTCCTGCGCTGTCGGAGTCTCCTGTCTGTTCAGCGCAGCCAGCGTTTTCTTCCTCTCCTGCGCTGTCGGAGTCTCCCGCCTGTTCAGCGCTATCAGAGCCTTTCTTCTCTACAGCGCTGCCGGAGCCTCCTGCCTGTTTGAAGCAGCCTGAGCTGCCATTCTGCAGGGTGCTGTCAGCCTGCATGGAGCAGTTAGAGCTGTCAGTCTGCAAGGAGCTGTCAGCCTGCATGGAGCAGCCAGAGCTGTCAGTCTGCATGAAGCAGCCAGAGCTGCCAGTCTGCAAGGAGCTGTCAGTCTGCAAGGAGCTGTCAGTCTGCAAGGAGCTGTCAGTCTGCAAGGAGCTGCCAGTCTGCAAGGAGCTGCCAGTCTGCAAGGAGCTGTCAGTCTGCAAGGAGCTGTCAGTCTGCAAGGAGCTGCCAGTCTGCAAGGAGCTGTCAGTCTGCATGAAGCAGCTAGAGCTGTCAGTCTGCAAGGAGCTGCCAGTCTGCAAGGAGCTGTCAGTCTGCAAGGAGCTGTCAGTCTGCAAGGAGCTGCCAGTCTGCAAGGAGCTGCCAGTCTGCAAGGAGCTGTCAGTCTGCAAGGAGCTGCCAGTCTGCAAGGAGCTGTCAGCCTGCATGGAGCAGTCAGAGCTGTCAGTCTGCAAAGAGCTGCCAGTCTGCAAGGAGCTGTCAGCCTGCATGGAGCAGTCAGAGCTGTCAGTCTGCATAGAGCAGCTAGATCCGCCAGTCAACCAGAATCTTCCAGATCTGCTAGTCAACCAGAATCTACCAGATCTACTAGTCAACTTGAATCTTCCAGATCCGCCAGCCAGCCAGGATCTACCGGAGCCTACTACTTACCTGAGCTTCATCTCAGTACTAGGCTTCCTCTCAGTACTGGGCTTCCTCTCAGTACTGGGCTTCCCCTCTGTTCCGGGCTGCCCCTCAGTCCCGAGCTGCCCCTCAGTCCCGAGCTGCCCCTCAGTCCCGAGCTGCCCCTCAGTCCCGAGCTGCTCCTTAGTTCTGTGGGGTTGTGGGTGAGGACTATTAGGCCATGGTCGGCGGCGAGGGTGGATTATCCCAGGACGCGAAGGGGAGGAACGAGGACATTAATGAAGTGGGGTCCACGTCCCGAGCCGGAGCCGCCACCAATGACAGACGCCCACCCGGACCCTCCCTTTGGTTTTGAGGTGCGTCCGGGAGTCCGCACCTTGGGGGGGGGGGGGGGTTCTGTCACGCCTTGGTCTTAGTGTTTTGTGTTTTCGTTATATATTTGGTCAGGCCAGGGTGTGACAGGGGTTTACGTGTTGTATTCGTATTGGGTTTTGTAGGCATTGGGATTGTGGTTGATTAGGGGTGTGTCGAGTGTAGGCTTGGCTGCCTGAGGCGGTTCTCGATCAGGGTCAGGTGCTTCTCATTGCCTCTGATTGGGAACCGTATTTAGGTAGCCTGAGTTTCGCTTTGTCTTTCGTGGGTGATTGTTCCTGTCTCTGTGTAGTGTCACCAGATAGGCTGTAATAAGTTTCACGTTCCGTTTGTTGTTTTTGTATTTATTCGTTATTTCATGTACCGTCACTTTTTTTCATTAAAAACATGAGTAACCACCACGCTGCATTTCGGTCCGACTCTCTTTCAACAAACGAAGAACGCCATTACAGTAGTTTGCGTAAATAAAGCAGGGAGGTGATGTTAGATGGGGCTTATGCTTTCCACCTAAATTATAAGTATAATATGTGACCTCATGAGCTTGACATTTTTATTTTATTTCACCTTTATTTAACCATGAAGGATAGTTGAGAACAAGTTGTCATTTACAACTGCAACCTGGCCAAGATAAAGCAAAGCAGTGCGACACAAACAACAACACAGAGTTACATATGGAATAAACAAACATGCAGTCAATAAAACAATAGAAAAGGTCTAAATACAGTGTGTGCAAATGAGGTAGGATAAGGGAGGTAAAGGCAATAAATAGGCCATAGTGGCAAAATAATTACAATATAGCAGTTAAACACTGGAGTGATAAATGTGCAGAAGATGAGTGTGCAAGTAGAGATACTGGGGTGCAAATTAGCAAAATAAATCAAATAAATAACAGTATGGGGATAAGGTAGTTGGATGGGCTATTTACAGATGGGCTATGTACAGGTGCGGTGATCTGAGAGCTGCTCGGACAGCTGATGCTTAAAGTTTGTGAGGGAGATATGAGTCTCCAGCTTCAATGATTTTTGCAGTTAGTTCCAGTCATTGGCAGCAGAGAACTGGAAGGAAAGGTGGCCAAAGGAAGAATTGGCTTTGGGGGTGACCAGTGAGATATACCTGCTGGAGCGCGTGCTACGGGTGGGTGCTGCTATGGGGACCAGTGAGCTGACATAAGGCGGGGATTTACCTAGCAAAGACCTGGAGCCAGTGGGTTTGGCAATGAATATGAAGCGAGGGCCAGCCAACGAGAGCATACAGGTCGCAGTGGTGGGTAGTATATGGGGCTTTGGTGACAAAACAGATGGCACTGTGATAGACTGCATTCAATTTGTTGAGTGGAGTGTTGGAGGCTATTTTGTAAATGACATCCCCGAAGTTAAGGATCGGTAGGATAGTCAGTTTTACGAGGGGATGTTAGGCAGCATGAGTGAAGGATGCTTTGTTGCTAATAGGAAGCCGATTCTAGATTTGATTTTGGATTGGAGATTCTTAATGTGAGTCTGGAAGGAGAGTTTACAGTCTAACCAGGCACCTAGGTATTTTAAGTTGTCCACACATTCTAAGTCAGAGCCGTCCAGAGTAGTGATGCTGGACAGGCGGGCAGGTGTGGGCAGCAATTGGTTGAAGAGCATGCATTTAGTTTTACTTACATTTTAGAGCAGTTGGAGGCCATGGAAGGAGAGTTGTATGGCATTGAAGCTCGTCTGGAGGTTAGTTATCACATTGTCCAAGAAGGGCCAGAAGTATACAGAATGGTGTCGTCTGCGTAGAGGCGTATCAGAGAATCACCAGCAGCAAGAGGGACATCATTGATGTATACAGAGAAAAGAGTCAGCCCGAGAATTGAAACCTGCGGCACCCCCATAGAGACTGCCAGAGGACTGGAAAACAGGCCCTCCGACACACATACATACATACATATATATATATATACATATACATACACACACACACACACACACACACACACACACACACACACACAGCATCATTTGTTTTTCAATAGGACAATGACCCAACACACCTCCAGGCTGTGTAAGAGCAATTTGACCAAGAAGGAGAGTGATCGAGTGCTGCATCAGATGACCTGGCCTTCACAATCACCTGCCCTTAACCCAATTCAGATGGTTTGGGATGAGTTAGGCTGCAGAGTGAAGGAAAAGCAGCCAACAAGTGCTCAGCATATGTGGGAACTCCTTCAAGACTGTTGGAAAAGCATTCCTCATGAAGCTGGTTGAGAGAATGCCTAGAGTGTGCAAAGCTGTCATCAAGGCAAAGGGTGAGTACTTTGAAAATTCTCAGATATATTTAGATTTGTTTAACACTTTTTTGGTTACTACATGATTCCATATGTGTTATTACATAGTTTTGATGTCTTCACTATTATCCCACAATGTCGAAAATAGTAAAAATAAAGAAAAATAATTGAATGAGTAGTTGTGTCCAAACTTTCGAGTGGTACTGTATATATTTATATACAAGGGTAATGAATAGTTTACTTGCCAAACCATAGTGGATAGTTTTACTCAAACAGGCATTTTCTAGCTTCCTGCAAGTTGGCCCAAATTATAGTGCCCAGGGGTCTGATCTAAGCTGACTGTTGAATTTAAAGAGATCCATTTAGATATTTTCAACATGTAGTTATTGTTGATTCTCTGTCACATACAAAGCAGGGCTTGGGGTTAGCTCTCTAAACTAAAACATGTGTCATTTCTAGTACCGTAGCTAGACCTTTCCTGTTACCTTAGCTGCAGACAGCCTTCAGCCACAGACTGACAGTGGTATTCTGTAAAGCTTTGTCATGTCTTACCCCATAATGTGTTATCATAAGCCTCTTATCTTATTCACGATCATGTGTACAAGCGTGTAGGAGTGGTGCTTATGCCTGCAGGAGTGTGTTTTTCTAGGTGTGTGTGCCTGTGTGCTGTGTGCATGCCTGTCTGTGTATACATGCACATGCTATGTGTGTCTGATCCTGTTGGTGTCTATGCATGTTTGTGTGATTGCATCTAGGTTTTTATGTCCATTGGCATCAGGTCTGTATGTTTTCCTCCTTGCATTTTTGTATGAAGATAGTATGTTGCCCTGTTTGAGCTTTGCTCTGGGTTCTCATCTGTGCTCAAGTGTGTGTGTGTTTGCACGAGTACAACACCATGTGTAGTGCAGCTTGATTGCAGTATTTACATTGTGCAGCTCTAATGTTTAGGTGTAGATAGAGGGTCTCAGAGCACACTCTTCTAATGAGGTTTGGTTAGTGATAGAGTGGGGTGTGCCATGGCTGCTACTTACTACTCACATAATAGTCATGATTTGGGATGTATGGCTATTGGCTACTATTTAAATGACATGCACAAAATGGAATAGCATTGTTTATCTAGACACTATAGAGGTGCAATGCATTAATCTGTTTGAAGATCTGTTTATGAGTAAATAGAAATTCAGTTTTCTGTATTGCCTTGGGAGTGTCCCTCAGGAGAGTTTCGCTGATATGTGTGGGAGGGGCTCTTACATCCCCTATAGGTAGGCAGGCCAAAGCAGCAAACATGCATATCAATCATCAGGTCTGAAGTGTGAACCATGTTCCTTAAGGAGGTGAGAGAGTGGACAAAACTAGACATTTCTGTTGAATGTCTACCAACTTGAGAAGTTAAAATGGTGACAACCCTGTCTGTGTGTACTGTACATGCACATAGACTTTGTAGAGGATAGAGAAGTTATTTTTGAAGTGTGCAGTTCTTACTGGCAACTTACTGGCATGGGAGCACTCAAAAGCTGATATCTCTAATTGCACGCTTAATTACAAAACAAAAAAATATATACATAAAAGTGTCTTATCTATGCAAACTAACAAAGATGCTTTTCAACATTTTCCAGAACACTTTTAATGTGACATGAAGGTGTGTCAGTTAGAATGAGATCCGTAATGTTGACAGAAACCTTTGGGTGGACTGTAGACTGTACCTCAATTTCATCCTCCTTGCCCTGAGAAGTATGTATCTACTCAGCACCTTAGCAGAAATTAAGTTTTGGACATTGCCATGAGCCAAAGGTAATAAAGTAAAACACAATAGCGAAGCAAAACAGGAGGCACTCACGGAAGGGAAATGAAATGGTCTGACTCATTCCCCAAAGGCTGCTTCTGTTTAAGAAAGCAACATTTGAACATTTTAGTTCTAGCCCTCAATTTCTGGATCTGTAGTGCTCAGCTCACCACTCATGGAGGTTATTATATCCTGAGCGGATAAGGATTTTACTACTCCTTTCCACAGAGGTGCAGACTTATTATGTGCTGCCTGGCTGCTTATAAACTTGCCAAAAAGAGCCCGTAACCAGAAACAAGGGGCTGTGTAAAACAAAGAAACAGGTGAGGAAAGTCAGCACACGTGCAATGCACTTGGGCAAATATTTTCCCTGTGTTGCTCGCGTTGCCAACCCAATTTTTTCCCCCCGTGGATCAAGCTAGCATGGGCCAGGAGTCCAGCAACACCAGAGCCCTTTGTCCAGGCCTGTTTTACAGCAGGGAGGACTGGGGAGCTTTAGGTCTGTGTGAAAAGCTTGCAGGGATGATGGCAGGGGATAGGAATGCACTGAAACGGGCATACAGAGAGGAGGAGAGGGGGTGAGGGGTTGGAGAGGTGGAGTTAGAGGGCAGTAACGAACGAGCAGCGTTGCTGTGGAACAGATGCAGCAGGAATAAAGATTAATAGGCTTCAGGAAAAACATGTGAGGTGTTCAATTCCTCACTTCTTCTGTCCATAACCCATAATCCAGCTCTCGCCGACTCTATAAAATGAGACATTTTATCCGCTACAGTCTACCTCACCTGTGACCTTGTGTTAAATGTGCCTGAGAGAATGAGAATATTAATTCTTCAAAACACACTATCTTGTTACGCCCAGTTGAATGTTAAAGAATGCTGAATGCTGAATTCTTATCTCATTGTTCTTTCACTCAGCACTCCCACACTGTTCTGATAGTGAGCTGCTTTGGTTATTCTCAGAGAAGGAACACTCCCTGCACAATCATTTTGTCAGGCATTTGGAGTGAATTATGAAGAGACTTGGCCTGTGTGTGGGAGTGGCCTCAAGGGAGAGAGGAGAGCAAGTTTATTGTGTTACCCAGTCCAGACTCTATCTGGGGACAAATGTGTGTTGTGTGTCCCACATCTGCATCTGCTCTGATTGCGTAACACCCAAAACAGGCCAAACCCAGATAAGAAATGTAATACGTTTCTTCCCAACTCAATATTCACACATATCCTGTCCTTCTGGTCAGTTAGATCTTGTTGTCTGTAAAATCAGCTGATGGATAGGTCAGCTGGAGTCCATGTTTACACACAGTGTTATCTTAAGAAGTGGTCACAAAGTAAATCCTCAGAACATGGGGCTCTTTTAGGTTGTTTCCCTGTTGATATTTAGAGCATTTATCAATGTCCGGCTGTGGGGTGACCTGTATCCCTGCATGGTGCTTGGAACGAACACTGTTTTGCCAGTTTTCCAATGGGTTCAGATAAGTTGTTCTTTTATTTGATTACATTGAGAACGTATGACAAGCATTGTGCAGAGGACTAGTACTCTAGGTCTTTGTATGGTGAAATTAGGATATTTGGATATGTTAACATGAGATTCAGGACATCTTGTTTTCCTGCCTAGCACGATTATGTCAATTGACCCAAGTGGGGAATTTGTATTCATAGTTATATACTATGTCATAAAATGGTACTTCAGTAAATGATGGGTCAACAGAAAATGCAAGCCCTTAACCAACAATGCAGTTTTAAGAAAGATAAGAGTTAAGAAACGATTTACTAGATAAACTAAAGTAAAAAAATAAAAGAGCAACATCAAAATAACAATAACGAGGCTATATACAGGGGGTACCGAGTCAATGTGTTGGGAACAGGTTAGTCGAGGTAGTTGAGGTAATATGTACATGTAGGTAGGGGTAAAGTGACTATGCATACATAATAAACAGGTTAGTCGAGGTAGTTGAGGTAATATGTACATGTAGGTAGGGGTAAAGTGACTATGCATACATAATAAACAGTAGTCTGAGTAGCCATTTGATTAGCTCTTCAGCAGTCTTAAGGCTTGGGGGTAGAAGCTGTTAAAAAGCCTATAGGACATAGACTTGGCGCTCCGGTACCGCTTGACGTGCGGTAGCAGCTAGAACACAGTCTATGACTGCGGTGGCTGGAGTCTTTGGCAGCCACCGTATAGAGGTCCTGGATGGCAGGAAGCTTGGCCCCAGTAATGTACTGGGCCCTAGGCACTACCCTCTGTAGGGCCTTGCGGTCGGAGGCAAAACGGTTGGCATACCAGGCAGTGATGCAACCATTCAGGATGCTCTCCATGGTGAAGCTATAGAACGTTTTGAGGATCTGAGGACCCATGCCAAATCTTTTCAGTCTCCGGAGGGGGAATAGGCATTGTTGTGCCCTCTTCATGACGGTCTTGGTGAGTTTGGACCATGATAGTTTGTTGGTGATGTGGACACCAAAGAACTTGAAGCTCTCAACTCGCTCCACTACAGTGCTGTCGATGAGATTATGGACGTGCTCGGCCCTCCTTTTCCTGTAGTCCATGATCATCTCCTTTGTCTTGATCACATTGAGGGAGAAGTTGTTGTCCTGGCACCACACTGTCAGGTCTTTGACCTCCTCCCTATAGGCTGTCTCATCATTGTCAGTGATCAGGCCTACCACTGTGGTGTCATCGCACCTGGGTTGGTGTGTTGATGCACCCTACCCTGCCCTGAGAACAATGAGCTGAATCTATCTTCAAACACATATAAACTCAAGTACTTGTGGTTGTCAGAAAAATGATATACTCCTATAAAGACAACAACTGACAACCTGATTTGTGTAACTTATTTTTATTTTGAACCTTTATTTAACTAGGCAAGTCAGTTAAGATCAAATTCTTATTTACAATGACGGCCTACCAGGAAACATTGCCTTGTTCAGAACAACCGATTTTTACCTTGTCAACTCAGGGATTCGATCCAGCAACCTTTCGGTTACTGACCTAACGACACTAACCACTAGGCTACCCGCTGCCCCAGATTGTTCTCATGGAGGCCTATTGTTCTGTTACATTCAAGTGTATTTTAATTAGCATTTGTTTTGTATCCAGGAAAAATTCTGGGATTCCAGATCCAGGAAAGGAGGGGTTAACTAGCAGGACTGACTGGTCTATCTGACAGCAGAGGCCTCCTGGCTAACCTCAGGAGACTAATGGGGGAGAATCTGGGGTCACGGAGCAAGAGAGAGGAGGCACTGAAAGAGTAAAACAAGGCAAATGGTGCAGGTTATTAACACACACAGAGAGAGAGACAGAGAGACAGACAGAGAGACAGACAGAGAGACAGAGAGAGAGAGAGAGAGAGAGAGAGAGAGAGAGAGAGAGAGAGAGAGAGAGAGAGCTACAGGACATTTCTTTCCACAGGGCTGTGAGGTGAGACAGGGATGCAGCTTAAACCCCAGCCTCTAACATATATACCAACGAATTGGCGAAGGCACTAGAAAAGTCTGCAGCACCCTGCCTCACCCTACTAGAATCTGAAGTCAAATGTCTACTGTTTGCTGATGATCTGGTGCTTCTGTCACCAACCAAGGAGGGCCTACAGCAGCATTTAGATCTTCTGAACAGATTGTCAGTCCTGGGCCCTGACAGTAAATCTCAGTAAGACAAAAATAATAGTGTTCCAAAAAAGGTCCAGTTACCAGGACCACAAATAGAAATTCCATCTAGACATCTAGCCCTAGAGCACACAAAAAACTATACATACCTCAGCCACAGGTAACTTCCACAAAGCTGTGAACGAGAGACAAGGTAAGAAGGGCCTTCTATGCCATCAAAAGGAACATAAAATTCGATATACCAATTAGGATCCGTCTAAAAAACGTCAATCAGTTATAATTCACAAAATGGGACAAACACCAAATTGAGACTCTGCATGCAGAATTCTGCAAAAATATCCTCAGTGTTAAAACACCAAATATTGCATGCAGAGCAGAATTAGGCCGATACACTCTAATTATCAAAATCCAGAAAAGAGCTGTTGAATTCTACAACCACCTAAAAGTAAGCGATTCCCAAACCTTCCATAACAAAGCCATCACCTATCTGGAGAAGAATCCCCTAAGCAAGCTGGTCCTGAGGCTCTGTTCACAAACACAAACAGACCCCACAGAGCTCCAGGACAGCAACACAATTAGACCCAACCAAATCATGAGAAAACAAAAGATAATTACTTGACACATTGGAAAGAATTAACAAAAAACTGAGCAAACTAGGATGCCATTTGGCCCTAAACAGAGAGTACACAGTGGCCTGACCACTGTGACTGACCCAAACTTAAGGAAAACTTTGACTATGTACAGACTCAGTGAGCATTGCCTTGCTATTGAGAAAGGCTCTCGTAGGCAGACCTGGCTCTCAAGAGAAGACAGGCTATGTGCACACTGTCCACAAAATGAGGAGGAAACTGAGCTGCACTTCCTAACCTCCTGCCAAATGTATTACCATATTAGAGACACATATTTCCCTCAGATTACACAGATCCAAAGAATTTGAAAACAAACCCAATTTTGATATACTCCCATATCTACTGGGTGAAATCCCACAGTGTGACATCACAGTAGCAATATTTGTGACCTGTTGCCACAAGAAAAGGGCAACCGGCGAAGAACAAACACCATTGTAAATGCAACCCATATTTATGTTTATTTATTTTCCCTTTTGTACTTTAAGTATTTGCACATCGTTACAACGCTGTATATAGACACAATGACATTTGAAATGTCTTTATTATTTTGTAACTTCTGTGAGTGTAATGTTTACTGTTCATTTTTATTGTTTATTTCACTTTTGTTTGTTATTTACTTCACTTGCTTTGGCAATGTTAACATATGTTTCCCATGCCAATAAAGCCCTTGAATTGAGTTGAGAGAGAGGGTACAGGAGTACAATAGTGGGGGGAGCTTACAGGTAATTTCCTGTTGATTTTTTAAATTTAACCTTTATTTAACTAAGCATGTATTGATAATGAGGCGGAGGTGATGAAATTACAAGTCAGTTAAGAACAAATTCTTATTTACAATGACGGCCTACACCGGCCAAACCCAGACAATGCAGGGCCAATTGTGTGCTGCCCTATGGGACTCCCAATCACAGCCAGATGTGATACAGCCTCTTGCACTGAGATGCAGTACCTGAGACCACTGCAACACTCGCATAATGTTAAAAAAAAGTCTGCTTTGAAACAAGAAACCCATGTGAGGTCTCTACAAAGAAAACCATGTGAGGAAACGAGTGCAAAGAAAAAAGGACTAGAGAGACCCCGTCATTGTGCTTACCTGTTCTTTACCTACTATACCTTGTAGCCTACCTGTTCACAGAACACCTACCCTCTTCTGCCCCCTACTGAAGTTTAAAAAAAACAATGTTGCCCTGCACAGTGGCTGTTGAATGTGTAACTACCTATGACATGAAGTAAGATACAGCCTTAGACCCTTGGCACTTGTATTACTATTTAGCCGCACAGTGCGTATCCACTTGGTTTTTCCTCCCTGTTCGTCAGTGATTAGACAAGATAAAATGTCTCTTCTGCAAAGGGTACGATACTGTATCTAATGTTGACCACTGAGTCAATCACAACTGACCCATTTCCCTGGAAACCCATGTTTACACCTCTCATTTCAAGGAAGCGCCATTGACTCAGGCATGTGTGACTAAGTAGATGTATTCCTTACCTAACAGCTGCACGTTCCATCTACACACCTCTGAAGTTTCCTGCTCTTCACTTAATAAATGTTTTAACCATATGTGGGAAATGTGGGAAAATTAATCATGAGGTTTTCTTCTGGGTGTATTGACAAACCAAACAGAAACCTCCAGAAATCGAAATGACCTTGCATTGTCACATCTCTTGTGAAATACGCGAATGGACTGTTGAATAGATATGTGTAGCAATAAATAGAGAGGAGAGAAGAGTATGAAATGGGCACAGAGAGAATAAGTCAGTCGAGAAATAAATTAACGGGACAGGTCATGGCCTTCCTTCCAATGTTACTCTGATATTGTTCGATAGAAAGCTGTGCTTCTTGCCGACGACTTCTTGCTCAGTTCTTATGTCTCGTCATGTTTCCACCATGGGATATGGGGTCAGAAGGAACAAATTCCTACATTGCAGCTAAAGGGTCAGCTAAAAAGAGAGAGAGACAGAGACACATTAAAGAGAGAAAGGGGAGAATGAAATAAGAGAGGCAGTGATGGGCAAAAGGGATGGAGATCTTTTTGGGGCACTGAACTGCAGCCGGTTCTGCTTTTTCCACAGGGTGTGTTCATTGGTCATATGATGCTGCCACTCCCATGTCAAAAGGCCAGAGGTTAAGCAATTCATTTTTTGGTTGCTATTTTAATAGAGGCACCACATTTCACACATAGATAGGGAATGTCTAAAGAAGCATTTTTGGCTATAGTACCATCCCAGATTTTGTCCATTACCACCCTGGCGGTCATTTCCAAATATGGCTGCCAACCAGCTTCATTTGGCCAGGTTGGACAGGAGTCACATGGCCATATCCCCATACATAATTGGTATATACAGCCGAATGACGGCTTAAAATGCTTGATGTGGGGTCTGGAGAACACAATTAAATGGTCTGAATATGCTACATACATTCCCCTACGTATTTATTTGGACAATGAAGATGCAACTTTTAGTTCTATACTCCGGCATTTTGGATTTGAGATCAAATTCATGAGGCGACAGTACAGAACATCACCGTTTATTTTGAGGGTATTTTAATATATACTGTATTTGTTTTACTATTTCGTTTCTGAACACTTCTACATGAATGTGGATGCTATTGTGATTATGGATAATCATGAATTAATCGTGAAAAATGACGAGTGAGAAATTTACAGAGGCATAAAATATCATAACCCCCCCAAACCTCCCAAACCTATTGGTAATGGCGAGAGGTTAGCATTTCTTGGGGGTATGATCATTGAGCCTCTATCTGCCTTTCTCACTAGTCATTATCCGCAAAACATATTATTTTATTAATATTTACAATAAAAGTTACTCCAAAATGACACATTATTTGCCACTAATATCTATTGGGCACAACATCATCTGAAACACAATCAAAACAAACTGCAAATGCATTCAACAAATGTGTATAGTCAAGCTTGATGTAATCATTGCGTGCTAGGAATATGGGACCAAATACTAAATGTTTGACTAATTTAACATACATATAAGTTAACTTGTCCAAAAACGTATGCAACCTATGCAACAACGGGGGGATGCTTTCGTTTCTAAACGGGAAAACAGATGAAAATGCCCTCAAATAAAGTGGATATTCTGTATTGTCGCCTCATATGAAACGTTGATATTTTGAGTATAGAGCCAAATTAAAGGTTTTACTGTAGCTTCACTGTCCAAATAAACATGTAGGGGGGTGTATATGTATTCTTCAAAAACGTAGTAGAAAAGTGCAGACAAAGTGCCCAAAATTACAGTAATTTTCTTAAACTCTAGTTCCAATATTTTACATGTAAACACTACAAGTTATATTAGGTGTTCCCTGAAGTCTACTGATAAAAATTATGCGTAATATCATCAAAGTCAAATCAACTTATATTGGTCACATACACATGGTTAGCAGATGTTAATGCGAGTGTAGCGAAATGATTGTGCTTCTAGTTCCGACCGTGCAGTAATATCTAACAAGTAATCTAACAATTTCACAACAACTACCTTATACACACGCAAGTGTAAAGGAATGAATAGGAGGTTGAAGAGGAGCTCTTCACCACGCTGTCTGTGTGGGTGGACCATTTCAGTTTGTCCATGATGTGTAAGCCGAGGAACCTACAACTTTCCACCTTCTCCACTACTGTCCCATTGATGTGGATAGGGGGAATGCTCCCTCTACCGTTTCCTGAAGTCCACGATCATCTCCTTTGTTTTGTTGATGTTGAGTGTGAGGTTATTTTCCTGACACCACACTCCGAGGGCCCTCAACTCCCTGTAGGCCGTCTCGTCATTGTTGGTAATCAAGCCTTCCACTGTAGTGTCGTCTGCAAACTTGATGATTGAGTTGGAGGCGTGCATGGCCACGCAGTTATGGGTGATCAGGGAGTACATCATATTACATGTGTGAATTTAAAAAAAATGGAGATGCTTTTGTACCTGTTTCCTCCAGCATCTTCACCAGGTCTTTTGCTGTTGTTCTGGGATTGATTTTCACTTTTCATACCAAAGTACGTTCATCTCTAGGAGACAGAATACTTCTCCTTCCTGAGCGGTATGAAAGCTGCGTGGTCCCATGATGTTTATACTTGCGTACAATTGTTTGTACAGATGAACGTGGCCCCTTCAGGCATTTAGAAATTGCTCCCAAGGATGAACCAGACTTGTGGAGGTCTACAACGGTCTTGGCTGATTTCTTTTGATTTTTCCCATGATGTCAAGCAAAGAGGCACTGAGTTTGAAGGTAGGCCTTGAAATACATCCACAAGTACACCTCCAATTGACTCACAGGATATCAATTAGCCTATCAGAAGCTTCTAAAGCCATGACATCCTTTTCTGGAATTTTCCAAGCTGTTTAAAAGGCACAGTCAAATTAGTGTATGTAACCATCTGACCGACTGGAATTGTGATATGGCTTAAGGACAACAAAGTGAAGGTACTGGAGTGGCCATCACAAAGCCCTGACCTCAATCCTATAGAAAATGTGTGGGCAGAACTGAAAAAGCATGTGCGAGCAAGGAGGCCTACAAACCTGACTCAGTTATACCAGCTCTGTCAAGACATATGGGCCAAAATTCACCCAATTTATTGTGGGAAGCTTGTGGAAGGCTACCCGAAATGTTTGACCCAAGTTAAACCATTTAACCTGTAGTGACACCCCATCCCGTGAATGGGACCGTTGTCATCATCTGACACTAATTAGCATAACGCAACGGACATGAATCTTCCTAGAAAATATTCCTATTCATGAAAATCACAAGTGAAATATATTGGAACACAGCTTAGCCTTTTGTTAATCACCCTGTCATCTCAGATTTTCAAAATATGCTTTACAGCCATCGCTAGACAAGCATTTGTGTAAGTTTATCATAGCCTAGCATAGCATTATGCCTTGCTAGCAGCAGGCAACCTTGTCACGGAAATCAGAAAAGCAATCAAATTAAAAAGTTTACCTTTGATGAACTTCGGATGTTTTCACTCACGAGACTCCCAGGTAGACAGCCAAAGTTCATTTTTTCCCAAAATATTATTTTTGTAGGCGAAATAGCTCCGTTTGTTCTTCACGTTTGGCTGAGAAATCGCCCGAAATTGCGGTCACCACAACAAAATATTCCAAATTAGCGCCATAATAATCGACAGAAACATGGCAAACGCTGTTTAGAATCCATCCACAAGGTGTTTTTCTAATATCTATTCGATAATATATCCAGAGGGACAATTCGTTTTTTACTAGGATGTTTTCACTAAATATGTTATTTTACTCGAGAATCTCTCTCGGAGCCACCATGTGACTGACCACTTATGCAATGTGGCCGCCTATGGCTATTCTTCAACAGAAATGCGTAAAACTACGTCACAATGCTGTATACACCTTGGGGAATAACGTAGTAAGCTCGTTGATGGTACATTCACAGCTGAATAGAGAGCCATTGGAACGCAGCGCTTTCAAAACTTGGGGCACTTCCGGATTGGATTTTTCTCAGGCTTTCGCCTGCAACATCAGTTCTGTTACACTCCCAGACAATATCTTTACAGTTTTGGAAACGTTAGAGTGTTTTCTATCCAAAGCTGTATATATGCAATATATGCATATTCTAGCATCTTTTCCTGACAAAATATCCTGTTTAAAACGGGAATGTTTTTTCCCAAAAATGAAAATACTGCCCCCTAACTTCTGACCCACTGGGAATGTGATGAAAGAAATAAAAGCTGAAATAAATCATTCTCTACTATAATTCTGGCATTTCACATTCTTAAAATAAATTGGTGATCCTAACTGACCTAAGACAGGTAATCTTATCTAGGATTAAATGTCAGTAATTGTGAAAAACAGAGTTTAAATGTATTTGGCTAAGGTGTATGTAAACTTCTGACTTCAACTGTATGCTGACTGTATTAATATGGGCTAGTTTCAGCCCTTTCCTGGGTAGCTTATCAGAGATAGACATAATATTGAAAAGAGCAGACAAAGCAAGAGAAAAAAATATACATTCAGCAGTCCATTAAACAATTGTGTGCTGTGGGGTTGAGGCTACGAACCCATGGGCTTGGGTCTCTCATCCCTTCCAGGCTTCTGGGATGGAGGATGGACAATGAGCCTGTCATAGCGGATGTACGCAATGTCCCCACACGCTCTGACAGGTTTCATGACTGGGATCAGTTCTTTCCTCTTCTGGCGCACAGCTTCAGGATAGTCCTCGTTGAGGAAGATATACATTGATGTCAAGTTCTTGGCTCTTTCCAGAACAGCTACCTTGTCCTTGAACCTCAGGAACTTGACCACTATCGGGCTGGGCCGGTGGTTGAACAAGTTGAGGAGATTAAATTACTTGGAGTTAACTTAGATTGTAAAATGTCATGGTCAAAACAAATAGATTCAATGGTTGTAAAGACGGGAGCGGTTTGTCCGTAATAAAGAGGCTCTAGTTATATCTTATCTTGATTATTGACCAGTCATATGGTCAAGTGCTGCAAAGAAAGACCTAGTTTTAAGCTGCAGCTGGCCCAGAACAGAGCCGCACGTCTTGCTTTTCATTGTAGTCAGAGGGCTAATATTAATGCTATGCATGCACATTTCTTTTGGCTAAGTGTTTAGGAAAGACTGACTGTGCCACTTCTTGTATCTTAAGAAACATTAATGTGTTGTAAATTCCAAATAGTTTTCATAGTCAACACACAGCACTGACACACACACTTACCCCACCAGACATGCCACCAGTGGTCTTTTCAGGTAGAAAACAAACTTAAGGAAAGGTATAGTATTATACAGAGTCAGGAGTGCATGGAACTCCTTCCGTCTTATATAGCGCAAGTGAACAGCAAAACTGGCTTTTAAAAAAAGGCAACGCCTCTCCCCCATGTGACCTACTTGTTGTGTGTATGTACTGACATGTATGTGTAACTGATCGATACACACACACACACGTTTTTGTATGTAAATTGTGAAGTATTATATCTGTAATGTATTTTACATTGTGTGACGGACCCCAGTAAGACTAGCTGTTGCCATTGGCGTCGGCTAATAGGGATCCTAATAAATACTCACATGCCAACACCTGTGTCAACGTCACAGTCCAAAGATTTTGCTGTTGAGAGTCAGGTTGTGATTACGTTTTAGTTATTTAGCAGGCGCTCTTACAGTAGTGAGTGCAAACAGTTTCATACTTTATTGTACTAATCTACGAGAGATAGGCAGGCACCTAGATGCTTGCACTTGTAAAACAGACTCTGACAGTTCATGTAGGAGGGGAGGAGTTGTTGTGTATTAGAGTTGTACCATTTGCACCCCCATACTTACCGTAGTTGTATATGCAGAGCATCATAATGTGTGTTGACAAGATCACATTCCAGATAAGTGATTGAACTTACTGTCTCCCATCTCATCATTATTGAATTTTTATAAAGACATGGTTTTGGAACCCACAAGACATGACAATAATTGTGTCAAATCACCACTATAAGAGTTCAAAATGTTCAGTATTTCTGTGTTCATATTTCAGAACCACATATGGATTCATTAGACATTCAAAATAGTGAAAAAATGCATTCTGAGGTCAAAAAGCCACTCTAGGAATCATCACTAACCCAAATGGGTCTCTAAATAGATAAAAATACAAAATATATGTTACAACTTCCCCCGGTCTCCCCTTACTAGTGAGTGTGCAACTTTCAAACAAGGCCGAGTCATGACGGGGTAAACAGTCAATATGGGGTTTGAGACAGGACTCGAGTACTACAACACTGCTCTCCAGACCCCCCTTAAACAATTTAAGCCATCATTGGGCTGTATGTACCTATTATTTATGCTGATACGGCCACGTGACACCTGCCCAATTTGGTCCCATGGAGATGGTTGGCAGCCATATTATAAACGGCCACCAAGGGGGTAATATAAAAATGTGCACTATAGCTAAAAACACTTCTAAGGACTTGTCCTAACTGCGTGTACAATTTGGTGCCTCTATCACAAAAGTCACAATTCCCCTCAAATGTTACGATTAGCCGCTGGACTAGAAAGCTGCTGGTGGAGAAAGATTTAATCATGATCTACACCCTTGTTTAAGGTTCCATTTCCTGGTTGCTAAAATTCTAATAGTTTGCCTTTCTGTTTATGTGACAAAACAAGCAATCATTTTACGACCTAAACCGGGGTGAAATATATTTTTAATAAGCAGAAATATTGTATTTTCAGCTTTTTGAAGCTGGTGTACAAACACGAAAGTAACGCAAAAACTAAACATAAGTATGGAAGCATAGAAATAGCACACATAGAACAGATTGACTGCTTCTTAGACTTCCTTTCAATGAGAATGACAGATCTATAACTCATATTTCTATCTGAATTTGGTCAGGTCGCCCAAAAAGTTACATATTTCAGAATATGAATACTGTATACAGTCACAATAGAGACACAGCAGAGTCAGAATGTCCAAGATATATTATATTTGTCATGAAGAAATGAGAATGGTACAATTTAACTGGTCATGCTTTATAGCTTTGTACTAAAATGAGGAGACATGACTCAAAAGGTCATGACTCTTATTGTCTATCCCAGACAGCAAAATGCCAAAATTGCCAGACCGATAGATTAATCTTGAACTTAGACTAGAGATATACCCCTTGTGACTGACAGAGATCGCGTTACTGTTTGATTTCATGATAGCAAACCATGAAGAGAAAAAGTAACTTCCCAGGTCGTTTTCATACTCATGTGGTGCTCTCAGCAAATACATGAGACATTTCTCTGAGTGTGTGGGTGGCGGCCTGGCGTGGCGCAGTGGGGAAAGGGGCCAAGGAGGGAGTTACTGAGCAGGCCTTTCCCAATTCACACCAGTATGAATGAAGTTGAGCAGTATGCTGCTGCCACTGTGGCGTGACATGGAAAAAAGAAAAGCAGTGGAATATGTGATGGTTTCCAGAAGTGCTTATGGTTGTAAAGGAATGGTTCTCTTGGGACTGGGGATACCCCATTTGGAAGGGGTTTTCCAGATCAATCATCCCTATTGTAGGTTCAGTTAAGTGCACAGACTGTAGCTGGTAACTAAGGTATAATTACATTTCTGTTAACAATTTGTGACTCAGATCCTGAAATAGACTCACTTTCCAAAAATGACTTGATGACTGAAAGCTTTAACAAACTCCTTGATTCATTTATTGGATTAAAATTGGGACATACTGTAACTGCCGGTTCCTGATCTCACTTGGTGAAGATGCGGACTGGCATTTTTAATGTCTGTTGGGTAGAGCCGCAGATGTGGCTGGGATGTCACACTCTTTGTATTATTTTGGGACCTATACGTATCCCTAGAACTCAGTAGGCAGATTCTTCACCACCACCAACAACACTGAAGGCCAGTGGTGTGAAAGATCAAATAATTGCTTTGTCTCATCCATTCCCTAACCCTCAATTAAATATTAAAGTGGAACTGACTGCATTATACCAACATGAAATCTTATTAAAATCTGTTCATATACTGTACACCACCAGGAAGACAATTACACTTTCTGACAAGCAAGCACTTCGATATTGTCATTTTCACATTTTCATAAATTCTTAGAATGTTTGGGAATTACATATACTAAGGCATTTGTGAAAATTCTAAAGCAACGTAGGTAGGGTGTGTTCATAAATTCACTCTGGAGTGCCAGAGTGTGCTCAGAGTGTGCTCTGGGCATTCAGTAAATTCAGAGCATTGTCAGATTGTCTGTTCATCAATTCAGAGCGTTTCACTCTCAGAGTGCACACTGGAAGCTCTGGCCGAGGAGTAGGGTTGGTCCGAGCGTTTTTACCTCACAACGGCAGTCAAGCACCCAAGCTAACTGGCTAACTTTGGCCAGCTTGCTAGCTACTTCCAGACATGTATGAGAGAACACCTCACTCTGACCATTTTACTCGCCCTAGCAGAGGTGGTTAGGCTGTTTTCATGTTATCTAGAGCTTTGGTGACTGTAACTGTGCTGCTGGCAACAACTTAATCATGTTTTTTTTGCCAACGTTTTCTGACACCGGCCACATTCAACAGGTGTTGAGCGTTCGTAAATTCATCAGTAATTCCACTCAGAGGAGAGTGCTCTGAAATCGGAGTTGATAGACAAAGTGAATTCACGACTGCACCCATAGAGTGGGAAAGCGGCCGTGCATTTGGACAATTAACTGCAGTAAATTAAACATCTGTCTCGTCCAGGACCAGAGGCTACACAGACTGGTGCACCATAGCCAATCAGAGCTACAGTAGGCCTTTATTTGCCTGCCATCATTCACTTTGAACTGGACTGTGTGTTTACAAGCAGTTGCAACAGATCATTAGAACGCATTCGCCAAAAGCCACAAAATACATCTGAATGGATTTCTGCAAATGTGTCATTACATTAACAGTCCTATTGATCAAACAACCATGAAAAGGTATGCTCTCTCTTCCTCGGTTATGTACATCAACAACAAAAAGATCAACAACTAATGCTACCCAGAGAAAGATGAGATAAAATCTAACAAAGGAACATTAGATAAACCCTCTCAAACTTTTTCAGTTAGTTGGCCGCCAAAATTTCACTGATAGAAGATGGGGAATTGTAGCCTACTCGCCCTTCTGCAGCTTGCCTGCCAACAATGCATGATTGACCCAACCAAGCACCCAAAGCTAACTGGCTAAAGTTGTCTAGCTTGCTCGCTAGCTACTTCCAACACAAATGAAAAAACACCTTACCATTTTACTCACCCTAGCAGAGGTTGGCTAGGTTGTTTATATGTTATCAAGAGTGCTCGTAACTAACTATTACTTTCTTTGCCTATGTTAACAGACATCACTCGGTCATATATTCAGTGGGTGTTGTGGGTTTGTAAATTCATAACTTATTCTGTGCTCTGGCACACTCAGACGAGAGTGCCCTGAAATCGGAGTTGATAGCCAGAGTGAATTTGCAAACACAAGCGATATGCTAACTGGATAACAGTCATTCAAGTTCTTGCTAGCTAACAAAATGACACCTGCATCCTTAGCTGTGTACAGTATAGCCACTGAAAAACAATATGAGGGGAAAAAAGTCAGTCACTCACCAACTCCTCCAATGACATGACATGACATGATATCCTCCTAGCAGCTAGCTAGCTATCTAGCTAACATCAAGCTCCGTATCTACACAAATAGATACACTAGCTTATTAGCCCATGTTATGACTGACTTGTGATCATTACTGTTTTAGTCCAAAATATTGAGCCATTGAAACTGAAACACTGCATCCCGAATGAGGCAGCAAACAATGTACCAGGCCAGCTGTGATTTACAACCTAATAAAAAAAGTTTGGGAGTACCAAGAAATGTAATGGTGAAGGCATGATGCTATGGACTGGCCCGCCCGTTCCCCAGAGCTGAATCCAAATGAGCACATCTGGGACATAAGGTCTTGCTCCATCCACCAACGCCACGTTGCACCACAGACTGTCCAGGAGTTGGCGGATGCTTTAGTCCAGGTCTGGGAGGAGATCCCTCAGGAGACCATCCGCCACCTCATCAGGAGCATGCCCAGGCGTTGTAGGGAGGTCATACAGGCACGTGGAGGCCACACACACTACTGAGCCTCATTTTGACTTGTTTTAAGGACATTACATCAAAGTTGGATCAGCCTGTAGTGTGGTTTTCCACTTTAATTTTGAGTGTGACTCCAAATCCAGACCTCCATGGGTTGATAATTTGATTTCCATTTATAATTTTTGTGTGATTGTTGTCAGCACATTCAACAATGTAAAAGAAAAAAGAATATTAAAATAAGAATATTTAATTTATTCAGATCTAGGATGTGTTATATTAGTGTTCCCTTAATTTCTTTGAGCAGTGTATTTTTATTCATCACAATTTTCTTTAACCATTTTTGGTCTTTAAAAAGATTATGTATATTAATTTATTTTAGCGAAAAATACGTTTTTTAAGCAATTAGTATATTTGAGTTTAACCACAATATTTGTTCTGTCTTTTCAGGTGAATTAAACTGAAATTGCATCCAACTTTCTAAGGCTTGTTTAAAAAAAAGCGATATTTGGGAGATTATTCAGATTACAACTGCAACTGGAAATGACAAAGGGGAAAATACAATTCTTGAACATGGGGTGAGACTTTCTTACTAATTTATTATAGAACCATTTCGGATTTAAGTATAACTGCTGCCTTTGGTGAGAGGTCTAATACCTTAATATTTAATCATTTCTGCCCTTCGAATTCATATTCGTCCTTTTAATTTTGTCTGGCTTGCAATTCCAAATAAAATGGAATATTTTTTGTTCATATAATTTAAAAAGCAGGTCATTAGGCAGACCCTGGCAGCAAGATCTATTTTTGAGAACTTTCTATTAAAATGTATTGGAGTGAGATAATTTCTTTCATTCGGGATATGTATACCGAGTATGTCCACAATGGTGTTGATCACGTGGACTAGAATATGTTCCGGCCAGCCTCAGAGAGCAACATCAACCACTCGGGTGAGTGAGTTTACAAAGAAGTGCAATGGAGATGTTGTATCCACTGTGACTATTAAAACCAACCCTAACCAGAAACAGGGGATGGATGGCGGCATTCGCGCAAAACTGAAAGCGCAATCCACCGCATTCAACCATGGTAAGAGGTCTGGAAATATAGCTGAATATAATCAGTAGTTATTCCCTCCAAAAGGCAATCAAACAACCTAAAGCCGGTACAGGGAAAAAGTGGAGTCGCAATTTTCAACGGCTCAGGCACGAGACGTATGTGGCAGGGTCTACAGGAAATCATGAACTACAAAAAGTTAAATGGCCACACACCGACATCAACATCATGCTTCTAGACAAACTAAACACCTTCTTTGCTCGCTTTGTGGATAATACAGAGCCACCGTCGCAGCTCGCTAACAAGGACTGCGTTTAAACGTGTTAACCCTCTCAAGGCTGCTGGCCCCGACCGCATCCCTAGCATGTGCAGACCAGCTGGCTGATGTGTTTACGAACATATTCAATCACTCCCTATCCTAGTCTGTTGTTCCCACATGGTTCAAGATGGCTACCATTGTTCCTGTACCCAAGAAGGCAAAGATAACTGAACTACATGACTACAGAAGTAGTCATGTCTGTCATCATGAAGTGCTTTGTGAGGCTAGTAAAGGATCATATCACCTCCACCTTACTGGCCACCCACTTCAGTTTGCATACTGCCCCAACTTGTCCACAGATGACGCAATCGCCATCACACTGCCCTATCCAATCTGGACAAAAGGAATACCTATGTAAGAATGCTGTTCACGTACTACAGCTCAGCATTCAACACCATAGTACCCTGCAAGCTCATCATCATCAAGCTGGAGGCCCTGGGCCTCAACCCCGCCCTGTGCAATTGGGTCCTGGACTTTGACGGGCCACCCCCAGGTGGTGAAGTTAGGAAACAACATCTCCGCTTCGCTCAACACTGGGGCCCCACAAGGTTGCATGCTCAGCCCTCTCCTGTACTCCCACTCGGCGTGTGGTGCCAGGAAAATAACCTCTCACTCAACGTCAACAAAACAAAAGGAGATGATTGTGGACTTCAGGAAACAGCAAAGGGAGCACCCTCCTATCCACATCGAAGGGATGCAGCAGTGGAGAAGTGAAAACCTCCATCAGCAAGGGTATGAAAGATGAAACGTGGCTGGGTCTTTCAGCATGACAATGATCTTGGGATCAACACACCACCTGGGCAGCAGTGGAGAAGGTGGAACGTTTTAAGTTCCTTGGCGTACACATCACTGAAATGGTCCACCCACACAAACAGCGTGGTGAAGAAGGCACAACAGTGCCTCTTCAACCTCAGGAGGCTTAAGAAATGTGGCTTGTCCCCGAAAACCCTGACAAACTGCAAGGCTCTCCAGAAGGTAGTGAGGTCTGCACACCGCATCACCGGGGTCAAACTACCTGCCCTCCAGGACACCTACTCCACCCGATGTCACAGGAAGGACAAAAAGATCATCAAGGACAACAACCACCTGAGCCACTGCTTGTTCACAACACTATCATCCAGAAGGCGAGGTCAGTACAGGTGCATCATAGTGGGGACCGAGAGATTGAAAAACAGCTTCTATTTCAAGGCCATCAGACTGCTAAACAGCAATCACAAATTCAGAGAGGCTGCTGCATAAATGGATAATCACTGAACACTTTAATAAATGGATCACTAGTCACTTTAAACAATTCCACTTTAAATAATGCCACTTTAATTATTTTTACCTTTATTTAACTAGGCAAGTCAGTTAAGAACACATTCTTATTTTCAATGATGGCCTAGGAACAGTGGGTTAACTGCCTGTTCAGGGGCAGAACGACAGATTTGTACCTTGTCAGCTCGGGGGTTTGAACTTGCAACCTTCCGGTTACTAGTACAACGCTCTAGGCTACCCTGCCGCCCCAATAGTGTTTACATATTTCTCATATCACATGTATATACTGTATTGTATACCATCCATTGCACCTTGCCTATGCCGCTTGGCCATCGCTCATCCATATACTTATCCATATACATATTCTCATTCACCAAGCATTTAGCATTCTATGCACCAAGCATTTAGCTCGAATTTTTGCATCACAACCCTGAAGTGTAAGAGTCCTCCAATTTTTTAAATGGACTGGATCTTTATATACAGTGGGGCAAAAAAGTATTTAGTCAGCCACCAATTGTGCAAGTTCTCCCACTCAAAAAGATGAGGCCTGTAATTTTCATCATAGGTGCACTTCAACTGTGACAGACAAAATGAGAAGGAAAAAAAATCCAGAAAATCACATTGTAGGTGTATATAGTATTTGGTCAATAACAAAAGTTTCTCAATACTTTGTTATATACCCTTTGTTGGCAATGACAGAGGTCAAACGTTTTCTGTAAGTCTTCACAAGGTTTTCACACACTGTTGCTGGTATTTTGGCCCATTCCTCCATGTAGATGTCCTCTAGAGTAGTGATGTTTTGGGGCTGTTGCTGGGCAGCACGGACTTTCAACTCCCTCCAAAGATTTTATATGGGGTTGAGATCTGGAGACTGGCTAGGCCACTCCAGGACCTTGAAATGCTTCTTACGAAGCCACTCCTTCGTTGCCCAGGTGGTGTGTTGATCCCAAGATCATTGTCATGCTGAAAGACCCAGCCACGTTTCATCTTTCATGCCCTTGCTGATGGAGGGAGGTTTTCACTCAAAATCTCACGATACATGGCCCCATTCATTCTTTCCTTTACACGGATCAGTCGTCCTAGTCCCTTTGCAGAAAAACAGCCCAAAAGCATGATGTTTCCACCCCCATGCTTCACAGTAGGTATGGTGTTCTTTGGATGCAACTCAGCATTTCTTTGTCCTCCAAACACGATGAGATGAGTTTTTACCAAAAAGTTATATTTTGGTTTCATCTGACCATATGACATTCTCCCAATCTTCTTCTGGATCATCCAAATGCTCTCTAGCAAACTTCAGACGGGCCTGGCCATGTACTGGCTTAAGAAGGGGGACACGTCGGGCACTGCAGGATTTGAGTCCCTGGCGGCGTAGTGTGTTACTGATGGTAGGCTTTGTTAATTTGGTCCCAGCTCTCTGCAGGTCATTCACTAGAGGTCCCCCCGTGTGGTTCTGGGATTTTTGCTAACCGTTCTTGTGATCATTTTGACCCCACGGGGTGAGATCTTGCGTGGAGCCCCAGATCGAGGGAGATTATCAGTGGTCTTGTATGTCTTCAATTTCCTAATAATTGCTCCCACAGTTGATTTCTTCAAACCAAGCTGCTTACCTATTGCAGATTCAGTCTTCCCAGCCTGGTGCAGGTCTACAATTTTGTTTCTTGTGTCCTTTGACAGCTCTTTGGTCTTGGCCATAGTGGAGTTTGGAGTGTGACTGTTTGAGGTTGTGGACAGGTGTCTTTTATACTGATAACAAGTTCAAACAGGTGCCATTAATACAGGTAATGAGTGGAGGACAGAGGAGCCTCTTAAAGAAGAAGTTACAGGTCTGTGAGAACCAGAAATCTTGCTTGTTTGTAGGTGACCAAATACTTATTTTCCACCATAATTTGCAAATAAATTTATTTAATAAAAAAAAAAAAAAGCTAATTTTGTCTGTCATAGTTGAGGTGTACCTATGATGAAAATTACAGGCCTCTTATCTTTTTAAGTGGGAGAACTTGCACATTTGGTGGCTGACTAAATACTTTTCCCCACCGGAGAGACCGGGATCCATCCTTCGAAAAGAGCACACAGTGCCACCACAGAACAGAAGCAGATCAACTGCCAAATGCATTTCCATCACTCTCACCTTGATTTGTATTATATATAGCCATTAAAAAATATATACACTAGCGTTCAGAAGTTTGGGGTCACTTAGAAATGTCCTTGCTATTTTTTTAACATTAAATTGATCAGAACTACAGTGTGGACATAGTTAATATTGAAAATGACTATTGTTACTGGAAATGGCTGCTTTTTAATGGAATATTTACATAGGCATATACAGAGGCCCATTATCAGCAACCATCACTCCTGTATTCCAAATGGCACATTGTGTTAGCTAATCCAAATGTATCATTTAACCCTTTTGCAATTAAGTTAGCACAGGAGCATTTTTGCAATTAAGTTAGCACAGTTGAAAACTGTTGTGCTGATTAAAGATCCAATGAAACTGGCCTTCTTTAGACTAGTTGAATATCTGGAGAATCAGCATTTGTGGCTCAAAATGGCCAGAAACAAATGTTTTTTTCTGAAACTCGTCAGCCTATTCTTGTTCTGAGAAATGAAGGCTATTCCATGTGAGAAATTGCCAAGAAACTGAAGATCTCGTACAGCGCTGTGTACTACTCCCTTCACAGAACAGCGCACACTGGCACTAACCAGAATAGAAAGAGGAGTGGGAGGCCCCAGTGCACAACTGAGCAAGAGGACAAGTACATTAGAGTGTCTAGTATGAGAAACGGACACCTCACAAGTCCTCAACTGGCAGCTTCATTAAATAGTACCCGCAAAATACCAGTCTCAATGATAACAGTGAAGAGGGATGCTGGCCTTCTAGGCAGAAATTCAAAGAAAAAGCCATATCTTAGACTGGGCCAATAAAAAGAAAAGAAGATGGGCAAAATAACAAGAAGGCCAGCATCACGGAGACTGGTGTTTTGCGGGTACTACTCCATTCTCATAGAGGAGTAGTCTTTGTGTCTCTTTACAATTGGTTCTAAATATGCAGTTTATCTACTATGAGAGCTACGTGTTTCCCTTTGTCTCTTTTCCTTGAAAATTAAATACAGAACTTTGCGCTGTTCCTTAGGGAACTGATCACTGTTGACGTTGAGACTGGTGTTTTGCGGGTACTACTCCATTCTCATAGAGGAGTAGTCTTTGTGTCTCTTTACAATTGGTTCTAAATATGCAGTTTATCTACTATGAGAGCTACGTGTTTCCCTTTGTCTCTTTTCCTTGAAAATTAAATACAGAACTTTGCGCTGTTCCTTAGGGAACTGATCATTCATGCCTATTTTCATGCCAGCAAATCTTTTACCCAGGCTTTTAACCATTATTCTGTCTTTAAAGAAAGCACATTTGGCAATGATTGGGAGTTCATGAATTTGTTTTTTTAGCATAAACTGGGAATATGATATTTTTGACTGATACAATGAGTCTGTTTCATATCTGCAAAGTAGTTAAAACGCTGTCAGTTCCACTTTAATGCGGCATTTTGAGAATTTTGCGCAATGAGCCATGTGCATTCTTTTAAAATAGACTCTTTATCATCTGGAGTAAAAACAGAGTGTTTTTTCACAGTGCCCATCCACTCAAATGAACCCATTGTGTCTCTAAAATCCCAGCTTCTATGCAGGGAGTTACTAACAGAGAAGTGAAGCGAGTGACTCCAGCTGTGCCTAGCAAATGCTTGTGAAATATGGTGTGTCAACTCCACTGAGACCTGCCAAGAACTGTCTGGGTTTGTTTCGTATGAAACCGGCTATGTGCTTCCAAATGAACCCAAATCTTTGTTTTCTGTTGCCATGGGCACCATGGGATCATTTTGGAATTTTCCTGTGGTTTCGACGTCAGAGGGAGGATTCCTAATGGTAATTACTGAGAATGTGTGGTGTGGAATAGGGGGAGACGGATAGAGTGGGAATGAGCGTGCAAGAAGGAGAGAAAGTGAAATGAGAAAGAATTTGAGTGAATAAAGAGTTTGTAGAAGGAGAAAGACAGAGAGGGGATTGTAATGTATGTGTGTGCCTGCGTGCTGTACATACTGTATGTCCTTGTCCTTATTGCTTGTCCTCCAGGGCCCAGTGTCTCACTCTCCATCACCACCCTGTCATAGCTCCCACCCTATAGACCTAACCCCAGTTATATGTCTTCACGTTACTGACTCATTACGGCAGGACGAAATCGGATGTCATTGTTTACAATAGGAATGCCAATTCCACCAGGGCAGGCGGCAGACGGCATGGGCGCCAAAAGTAAAAATATCTCTACTTTTGATGTTGACTGTGGCGGCAAAACCAAATAAGATGTTAGCCCCTGTGACTATTCTTAACTAAAACAATACAACAGTGAGTCATTTATATTTAGAAATATCATATAGCATCTAGCTAAGAAATATTGTGGTTCAAAGTGCTGTATTTATTCTGTTTTAAATTTTTTGGCACGCACTGTGCACATATGTCAATTCCACATCTATTCCACGTTGATACAATGTAATTTAATTGAAATGACGCAGACACAATGTATTCAACCAGTGTGTGCCCACTGGGAAGCTAGCATGTTTTTCAAACTAGCTAGGCCACCAGTTTTCATGCAGCGCTACAAGAGGCTATATCAGTCCAGTAATACAGGACTAGTAAAGGCCCAGTGCACTCCTTTTGTGAATAACTGTTATTTTATTAGGATTTTTCATGGGGTGCTGCAGCACCTGCATCATCCCGGGGCTATGATGCCATCTGATCAGACTTTCTTTGAGTCTAATGTGAGCGCAGCATTAGCACTCAGTTACAGATTCGCGCCACCCGGCATAGCTCACCCCACCTTCTCACACTCATCCCAACCCAGAGACCCCCACCCTCCAACCATCCAGACCTGGACAATAGCTGCTGTAATTTGCTCAACAGGAATCCAGGAGTCATCTTTACAGTCAGCCTGCAAGCTGATGCATTGAGCCCACCACCAGGAAACCTGAAAAAATAATAACACCCTTCACACACACACCCACGATGTCAGGTAGGTTTACACTAGGTGAGTGATGTGATGTCTATGGTGCACCATTCACCCTCAGAGGAATGTTGAGCACACCTGATAATTGTTTGCAGCCATCTGCACAGTCTTATGAATCAGATGAGCTTTTCTTATGTCATGCTACATTACAAGTCCATCCATGTGACATCCATGTGTGCACTTTATGTTGTCGTTTATCAACATGAGACAGCCTGTTGCAGCTAGTTGATCTAAGGGGCTTTGTGCGTTTCATGCGAGTTTCTGGGAAAGGTCTATTGTCAGTTGTAATTTTCAGGGGTGAGAGATGTCCTGCCAAGTCACATTGAGAGTCTGACCCTGGGTCGGCTAGTCTCTCCAGTGGCTGGCTTTAGATATAAGACCCTCTGTGGGTGTTCCTTGAACTTGAACAGGATGGGCATGGCTAGAACAGAGCCTTACAGACCATCTAACAATCCTGCTCAGTCAGAACCTAAGAGGAAACTCATTCTTACTCCAGTGAAAAAGGGCTCTCTGAAGATGGGCCAAAGCCAGAACTCAATGGGGCCAATCACGGCCAGATCACGAGGCTCATCTGAGGACAGTCCAAATAACTCTTCCCAGAATTTAAAAGTAAAAGTGCAACCCGGCAAACCCACTCCTCCCTTAACAGAATGACTCAAATCACCGTAGCCTCGTCTACACCTTGCGCTAAGATGTGAGTTTTGTGATCTGATCAATATAATCCAATCACTATCTGATCAAGGTTTGTTGCGTCTACACATTTTAATACAATGTGTATCTTGTCTGTCCACTGTGTCCGCATTGTAACAAGATTAGCTGGTGCCTCCCTATATGCAAATTATTTTACAGTTATACTTATTTATTTTAAGACAATTACTGAAAAATAAGTTAATGGTGCTTACCCGTCAATGATTTTAGAGATAGGTATATGTGTCCAAATGTTTATTGATTGAAAGCATTTTAAAAATTGCACAATAACAACTTGTTGTCTCTCAAATACATCATTACAATTGTTGGTTAGCTGGCTAGTGAATTTGATCATGGCTAAGTCCAAACACAAAATGGTATCAAGAACAAGATACCACAACAGTAGCTGAAACGAGCCATGTACGATTACCCACGTGGCAGCTTCTTTTCATTGTTGCCAGCTATCTGACCGTTCACAAACACACCGCCTTTTACCCCTGCGTGCACATTGTGGCTCAAAATTATTGTGAAGTTGTCAGGCAACCCTATCTATACACCTGCTTTCCAAAGTTTTTTTCAAAAGGTATGATTAATTCATAATGTGAAACAATATGGTGCCACAGTAGCCTACAGTTAAGTTATCCTACATTTACCTCACATTTTGGTCATTTAGCTAATGCTTTTATCCAGAGTGACCTAGTCACTAAAGTTGTCCTTTGGTTTCACAGGAACCATTAAGTAGCACTTTTTACAACCTGTTTATGAAGGACCATAAACTATTATGAGTTTACTGACATTATGTTGAGAATAGAGATACCGCTAGTCTTGCATCACCATATTCCCAAGTCTCCATCAACCAGGAAGCTTCATACAGAGGCTAAGGCCAGGATTAAATCCGTCTTGCGTTAGATCCTAGTTATAGCATGCTTGACATTGAAAGTTAATTTCCAATTGAGCTGACATTTGCAGCGTTTAGTTTGAAAGCGACCTCCGCGAACGCGGTTACATTGCCTTTAAAAGTTGCACTGTCTACAAGGGCAATCGGATTGACTCCTGGCCTAAGATAACACTGTGTTATCCAAGATTGTGAAAAAGAGGACTCATTTTGAAAGTAGGGTTAGCAGGGTGGTTTGCTTATGAGATGGAACACTGAAGATAAGACAGACAAGCTCCAACAGGATGGGCCACATTGAGACAGTTATCCCTATCTGCATTAGCCCCCATCAACATCTCTGTGTCCCAAGCCGGTGTGGCACCAGGGAGGACCAGGCAAGACTCTGCAGGCACAGCCTTACAACTGGATGAGCTTGGAATGCTAACATTAGCAAACCATAAAAATACCATGAGGTCTGGGTGGCTGTGCCTTTGGAAAATATAACTCACATTATGGCTCACTGCATTTGGATCAAACAGTCCATTATTTTATAACCACCACACCAAAAGGGAATATCTACTGTACATAGGGTACTTTCTCAAACGGTCTAAAACAGAGTTTCTCATGGTTCTAACTACACATATGCCTCCAAGAGAGGCAAAGATAGTTGTTTTAAATTTGTAAGGAATTCTTTCTTGACTTAATTTCCTGCCTCATGCTCCTTCCTGATTCTCTGGGACAGAAATACCTTCTACTGGGATGAGAGGAAGATACAATAATCCCACAGGCAGCATAAAGAAAGTGATCTTTATTTTATCGGCTTTGTAGGACAGGCTTGTTAGTTCATGGCCTCTTATATTAGGTATATCCAAACACTGCTATACTATTGATGGTACTATGTGTAAATACTGTAGGTGCCTGTGTGTACACTACTAAGATATCCACAAGGAGAGAGTGTGCGAGAAAGAGAGAGCTAGATAGAAAGAGAGCTCACCCTTACCACCCTTATCTTTGCATTGTTCTTATGCTCTGAGAATGAATGGGGCAGTATCAATTTACTACCAAGGGAACGGCATCTGAGAAAAAAAATAACACCTTTAAGACTTTTCTGTTGTTGGGAGCGAATTGCAGCTTTCCATATCTCAGTGGGGAATGTCCCAGGTAAAATTACAGTCTCTTCCGGATATGTTTACAACAAGATTAGAGTTGCCTTTGTTCCTGCATGTCTGCACGGGGCTAGGATAATTGTTCTTTTGTTTAGCTTGTCTGGAACTCATATCCTCAGATAGGTGGAGGACAATTAGGTCCATGTCCAGTTCTTTACATAATCTCATGTGGTATACTTATAATGAGGGGTTTAACTGGTGATACCCCAATTTTTTGACCTTTTTTAAATCAAATTATATATAGCTATAGCGATTGATTCTTGAAGAATATAACTTATTCACATGAGCTTTGTTCAACTGTCTTAAACATCAGAACCCAAAATATAAGCTTATTTTATAAAAAATCCTGAATTGCCCCTTTAACTGTATGTGTGGTTTGTGATGCGACTCATGTCCCTGCCAGTTTGCATGTGATTCCAGGTTTTCAAGGTATGCCAGTGAGGAAATTGAGAAACCCTGTATATGGAGTGGAACACAAATACATTACACAAGCAGTTTATATAATATATTTTCATATTTGGGCACAGAATTAATCACAAATATGTATAAACAGAAAATATTTCTGATCACCATCATTCTGTTTTACCATTCCATACTTATTCTGTGACATTACAATTAAAGAGATGGCAATCTCAAATTACCAAGGGTTTTAAAAGGAAAATCTACAAACTGAGGCAAACTAAAATAGTACCATCTCACTCACATTTGAAGAAGTGTACTTTAGAGTTTCACTTTTGAGAGAGAAAAGCCAGACATGAGGACAAAGGAGTATGAAAAGTGCTTTTGGGGCATAGAGGAGAGAGGGAGGGAACTTGGGCAGAGGGGAGTTTCTAGTGGGAGGGACTGTGGGGGCCTGCAGGGTTATATAGTTAGAACGGCTTCCTCTCTGCCCCTGCTCTGTGTGTCTGTGTGCTCCGGTTTCTGCTGGCCCACTCTTAACTCTCTGTGCCTCTCTCAGTCTCTCTTGCTCCAACGAAAATGAGTGTCAAGCGAAGCAGCGTCAGGGGACCTGGTAGTGGGTACAGCCAATCCATCACTCGCAGCTCTGCTGTTCCTGCCTACCGGGCCGCCAGCACCTATGGTGGGGCTGGGGGTCAGGGGACCCGCATCTCCTCTGTGTCCTACTCAGGTGTGCGCAGCGGGATGGGAGGGATGGGGATGGGAGGCTCCGGGGGCTCCATGTCCAGCAACATCCAGGTGAGTGCCAGCGGGGACACAGCCGACATCATGGGCAATGAGAAGTTTGCCATGCAGAACCTCAACGACCGTCTGGCCTCTTACCTGGAGATGGTGAGGAACCTGGAGCAGGCCAATGGCAAACTGGAGCTGAAGATCAGGGAGGCCATGGAGAAGAGAGGCCCAGACGTCAATGACTACAGCCGCTACAACGCCATCTTGGATGACCTGAGGAAGAAGGTGAGAGGGCTGTGGGAGGAAGGAAGGTACTATTGGCTAATATTAGAAATGCTGGAGAATCTATACTATAGAGCTTTAGGGAAGTAATGTATCTTTCAAATGCAAGTTCACTGTCCTAGAATGGCTGACCCAATGGATAAGAGCGTAACAGAGTGTCAGAATGTAGTTTGGGAGTGAAAGAGGGAACACAGTGGCCCTACTTCATTTCCTTGCCAGATTATTCCCCTTGGTAGTAAAGACCCAGGTCAGCTGGTTTGTTCATTAGAGCTGTGCTGATCAGTGATGGCAGTGTGCCAGCATCTCCAGGCAGAAGGCCAAAGGCAGACATAAAGGAATAAGAAGGGGAATTTCAAGGGGTTCTGCTAGCTGACTTTCGACATGGCCAGAGTTCTGGGTCCAGCTAGCTTTTTTGGGACACAGAGATGGCTAGCAATAAAAGTATTATCGATGATATACTGACAAGTTTCCCCATGAAAGCAAGGATAGTTGTTACAGTTCAAGATAAAGTTCAAGAGGTTGTTTTTATATTGTCTCTCTGCTTTGGTGAGTGTATAAAAGTTAAATGGAAATACAATTCACTAGTATCGATGAGAGAGAAGGGAACTCACACCTTATAGTACTATTTGATTGTGTGGTCCTTACTTTTAGGGTGGAGCATGGTAATGAGTTTTGGAGTCAATGTGGGCCATTAAAAAGTTGTCCATCTAACCGTCTAAGTCATTCCAATCCCATTCATCTGATAGTGTTACATTCATATATATCCTGAAAAATTGACATATGGGTTTGTAATGCCTTTATGTGTGTACACTGTGGGGAAATTGAGAACATTCTGTGAGTCATCCAACTGTAAATGAGAGCTGATGATACTTCAAAATAGGCTAATTATCTGGGTGGAAAAACTGTTATAAAACAAATTATAGGCCTAATGCATTTGCAACAAGTTACTGTTTTACTTTAGAGTATACAGCAAATCCTTAATACTATATTTCATTTTTTATTTAAAAAATCTGAAAAGCTCTTTCCATTGGATTCTGGAAGATTCCAGTCATCCTGTCATTGGCCATTTGGACCTTGCTGAAGCAACATGCCAAAGTAACAACCCAAAGTGACAGAGTAGCTATGCAAAATATGGAGATTATATGGTAGATGTCAGATACCAATAGCGAAAGACAAAATGCAAATAGGACAGACTATCACCACAGCATTCCTATTACTTTGTCCCTTTGAAAAAAAATCTGAATAAGGACACTGAACTCAGCCTTGAAAAAAGAAATGGTAAAAGCAACATGGTTTAAATATTTGTTTAGTCTGCTGCTCTTGTTTTGGCTCTCATTATAAAGCCTTGCATAAAGGGTTAGGGGAGGAAGGGAGTTAGGGCTGATGTTTGCCTTGCTATTAATGCTTGCCTTTGTTGGCTTTACCAACTGCCCATGGTATCTAATTGACCCCCAACTCCATAGATTAGAGTCCCAACAGGTTTATTTTTCTTTGTCATGATACCAGGATGTGGTTGCTAGTTCAAATGTTCATCCTTCAAAAAACAAGGCTTATCTTGCCAGGAACAACAGGATATCCAACCCAGTAACCATCCCGCCATCCCCCACACACACGCACCAACCTCCCACCTGATGCAAATCCACTGCCTTCTTCCTGGCACGTCAACTAGCTCACCAGCAGCTTGGCTGTTTGTTAATGATTGCCCAGATTGTGTAACCTGCACGCATCCATCCCCACCCTTATCTACTGTACCATGGAGAGCAAACACTGTGGCTGTGGGGTAGCGGGCCTTCCCTGATCCTGGCTGCCATGGCCTTTCGGGATTCCCACACCTGCCTTTTCACTTTGATACTCATTACAGAAAAGTATTGAAACTGTTGTGAATTTTTTTTAAATAAAAGTGTGTTTTTTTTAACTCATTCCTCCCTGTCATTGGTAGGTGTTTGATGCCACAAAAGGCAACGCCCGTCTGTGTCTTCAGATCGACAATGCACGCTTGGCTGCTGATGACTTCAGGGTGAAGTAAGTAATGCTTAGTAGAGCACAAAACCATCAGCCAGTTGCTGGCACACCTTAATTAACGGCAGCATGATGAATATCCAATGAAAACAAAACAAAGACAGTTGATGTGCCACATTATCTGCATACCCTCCATACTATTAGTGACACTTTAGAGAATATTCCACCGTAGCTCTCCAGGTCACTTTATCGGATGCTATTTTCTGTGTGTCTTGCAGGTTCGAGTCCGAGCTGTCCATCCGGCAGTCTGTTGAAGCTGACATTGTTGGCCTGAGGAAGGTCATTGATGACACCAACATGGGCCGCATGAACCTGGAGAGCGAGATCGAATCTCTAAAGGAGGAGCTCATCTTCCTGAAGAAGAACCACGACAACGTAAGCTCTTGACCCAACCACCAAACCAATATAATACACATGACCCAACCCCACCTCTCTTGCACCCCCAAATGTATATTTACCATATTCCTTGTCAATGGTTTAGCAAGAGTAAGACCTAGCATGCCTACATAGGAGACAAAGTCAACCTTACTGTATAAACAGGGGTGTTGTGTGTGAGATCTTTTGGATTTAGCAATGGAGCGGTAAGTGCGGCGCAACCATAGGATTCACCCAGGGGGCCCTTGAGTACCCAAACAAACGGCCTAAACATGGACGCTGACTTCAGTCTTGAAAACATATTGCTTAATGAATGTTAATGTTGTTGTCCATTTGGCCAAACAGGAGGTGATGGAGATGCGTAACATGATCTCCCAGTCTGGAGTGCAGGTGGATGTGGATGCTCCTAAGGGACAGGACCTGGCCGCTATCATGGCTGAGGTCCGGGCCAAGTATGAGAAGGAGGCCCTGAAGAACCAGGAGGAGCTCAAAGCATGGCACGAAACACGGGTAACACCTAGCAGCGAAATCATTTGAAAACAGTGCTGACTTTAAAGTGAAACCGTCGTCACATGCACAGCCACAGAAATGCCCTAACCAATGATTTTTAAACTGACATCTATATCCTCTATCCCTTCCAGATCACAGAGGTGCAGTCTGTGGTGTCACAGAACACAGAGGCCCTGCAGGGCGCACACACAGAGATCAATGACCTCCGCAGACAGCTACAGACACTGGAGATTGAGCTGGACTCACAGAAAAGCTTGGTAAGATCCCTCAATAACACTATACTCACCCAGCCAGTGTCTACAAAATACATATCACGGCATCAATGCCATTGGTTAAGTTCATGTTAATTTACAAGTCCAACCATCTGTCCTGAATGTCTTCCTCTTTCTAACAGAAAGGTTCTCTGGAGGGAACCCTGCGCGACACAGAGATGCGCTACAACATGGAGATGGAATCCTTGAACAACATCCTCGTGGGTCTGGAGTCTGAGCTGACCAACCTCCGCTCTAACATCCAGCAGCAGACACAGGAGTACGAGCACCTGCTCAACATCAAGATGAAGCTGGAGGCGGAGATCGCCACATACAGAAGACTGCTGGACGGAGGAGACTTCAAGTGAGTAAGACAGAGGGTGTACTTCCAACCAATGAAGTAGACCTGAGAAAGATAATGAGGTTTGTTGTCAGCCAAGAGCCTATTAGGGTAAATGGTAATCTAAAGAGCCATTTTCTATCTTGGAAGCACAAGTAGCCATATTGAAACCAGGTTTCTGTTGGCTGACAGTTGTGAAACTATCTCCCTCTCTCAAGGCTCCAGGATGCTCTGGAGGACCAGCGGACAGTGAAGACCAAGGTGATGACCGTCACACAGACTCTGGTGGATGGGAAAGTTGTCTCCTCCAGCACAGAGACCAAGGAGAGGAAACAGTGAGACCACACCCATCGTTCCCAGTCATCCTTCACGTACAACACCAATCGACACCTCATAGGCATACGATAACATCTAGCTGGATATAAGAAGAAAGCTATCTCATCATTGTATTTATTTCATCATTGTTTCTTTTGCTTTTGGGTCTTGTGTTTTTTTTATCTTACGCATGTAAGAATACATACGTTTAAGTTCAGAATTGAGAAATTTGGGACGAAGTTGGTTTAACCAATGTTTTAGACCTTTAAACTAGCAATTGGATGAAGTAAAATATCTGTATATCTATTAACTTTCTTTTTCTACCATTGTCATCTTACTTTTCTTTCTGTCCAATTGAATTTGCCTGATGTGATGTACCTTCATTGTACAATAAAATTTTACCGGAATCTTGAGTATCGTCTTTCAATGGCTGTGTACTATTGCTGCATAATAGAACAAACAGCTGTTCGAGGTTATCACTTTTCATAATGGATTGTGGTTAATGTCAAAATAACAACTTTACTACAACAAATTTAAACTAATAACAAATGCATATTGAGCAGAGATACACAGATCATAAAGGTGGATGTCATATTTGCTCTAATCTTCTTCTATAGGTTAACTACTGATAGTGCTTTACAAAACATGACATAGGTTAAAGTAATATTTGATCTATTTTTTTTAACCTTTATTTAACTAGGCAAGTCAGTTAAGAACAAATTCTTATTTTCAATGATGGCCTAGGAACAGTGGGTTAACTGCCTGTTCAGGGGCAGAACGTCAGATTTGTACCTTGTCAGCTCGGGGGTTTGAACTTGCAACCTTCCGGTTACTAGTCCAACGCTCTAACCACTAGGCTACCCTGCCGCCCCTATAGTTTTCAAACTCGATAGTACGAACATTTTTAAATAACTGTCTTTTGGGTGGGTGAATAAAAGGTTTAAATCTCATTGATCAACATCTCAACCAAATATTACCAACATTTCCACTTTGAAATGACAGTGTGCGCAGTGGGTTGTCAGCAGTAATCATGCTCCTGTGAACCGGAGCTAAACTGTTAGCACAGACTGTTTGCCATAGTACGAAGCCCACTGTGAGCAGTCCACCCTTCACTATCAGCTCAAATATATACTGAACAAAAATGTAAACGCAACATGCAACAATTTCAAATGATCCCTCAGGTGAAGAAGCCGGATGTGGAGATCCTGGGCTGGCGAGGTTACACGTGGTCTGTGGTTGTGAGGCCGGTTGGACGTACTGCCAAATTCTCTAAAACTAAATAGGAGGTGGCTTTTGGTAAAGAAATTAACATTTAATTATCTGGCAACAGCTCTGGTGGACATTTCAGCAGTCGGCATTCCAATTGCACGCATCCTCAACTTGAGACATCTGTGGCTATGTGTTGTGTGACAAAACTGCACATTTTAGAGTGGCCTGTTATTGCCCCCAGCACAAGGCGCACCTGTGTAATGACCATGCTGTTTAATCACACTTGTCATGTGGATGGATTTCTTGGCAAAGGAGAAATGCTAACGAACAGGGACATAAACAAATGTGCTTTTTGTGCATATGGATAATTTCTGGGAACTTTTATTTCAGCTCATGAAACATGGGACCAACACATGTTGCATTTATATTTTTGTTTACTAACGCTACAGAAATCTACAGAAATCTGCTATAAAGTAGCATCCACATCTATTGGATGTAGTGATCATAATATTGGCCCCATATCTAGGAAAACCAAAGGCTGAGCCTAACATAGTGTATAGGAGATCATACAAGAGGTTTTGTAGTGATTTCTATGTGGTGTGTAATGAGGATGCTGCACTTCACACATTTATGAAATTGCTTATACCAGTTACTAATAATGTACCTATTAACCCTATCAGCTTTGAGACCCCAGCAAATAACAAAAAAAATATATATAAAAAAAGTTAATTAAAAAATATATATATATTTCTTTCAAATCGGCTTTTCGTAGAGTGAATTCGGAAAGTATTCAGGCCCCTTGACTTTTTCCACATTTTGTTACGTTACAGCCTTATTATAAAATTGATACAATTATTATTTTCCCTCATCATTCTATGCACAATACCCCATAATGACAAAGTGAAAACAGGTTTTAGACATTTTTGACCATTTGCTATGAGATTCAATATTGAGCTTAGATGCATCCTGTTTCTGTTGATCAACCTTGAGATGTTTCTACAATTTGATTGGAGTCCACATGTGGTAAATTCAACTGATTGGCCATGATGGCCATGATGACAGTGCATGTCAGAGCAAAAACCAAGCCATGAGGTCGAAGGAATTGTCTATACACCGAGACAGAATTGTGTCGAGGCACAGATCTGGGTAAGGGTACCAAAAAATGTCTGCAGCATTGAAGCTCCCCAAGAACACAGTGGCCTCCATCATTCTTAAAATGGATGAAGTTTGCAACCACCAAGACTCTTCCTAGAGCTGGCCTACCAGGCCAAACTAAGCAATCAGGGGAGAAGGGCCTTGGTCAAGGAGGTGACCAAGAACCAGATGGTCACTCTGATAAAAGCTCCAGAGTTCATCTGTGGAGATGGGAGAACCTTCCAGAAGGACAACCATCTCTGCAGCACTCCACCAATCATTTGTGGTAGAGTGGCCAGACTCTTCAGTAAAAAGGCACCTGACAGCCCGCTTGGAGTTAGCCAAAAGGCACCTAAAGGACTCTCAGACCATGAGAAACAATATTCTCTATGGACAATTCCGTCAACCTAATGGCTTGGTTTTGCTCTGACCTTACTGTGAAATGCTTACTTAAAAGCCCTTGAACCAATTATGCATATTTTTTTATAGTAGGAAAATATTTTCAGATTTTTTTTTGCTAAAACGAAAGTTAAAAAAGTAAACACAATAACATTAACAATGCTATATACAGGGGGTATCGAGTCAATGTGTGGGGGTACAGGTTAGTCGAGGTTATTTAAATAATATGTACATGTAGGTAGGGGCAAAGTGACAAATCATAGATAATAAACAGCGAGTAGCAGCAGCATAAAAAAGGGGGTCAATGCCAATAGCATTAATGGTAGCCATTAATTTGATTAACCGTTTAGCAGTCTTATGTCTTGGGGGTAGAAGCTATTAATAAGCAGCCTTTTGGACCTAAACTTGGCGCTCCGGTACCGCTTGCCGTGCGGTAGCAGAAAGAACAGTGTACGACTTGGTTGGCTGGAGTCTGACAATTTGTAGGGCCTTCCTCTGACACCGCCTGGTATGGAGTTCCTGGATGGCAGGAAGCTTGGCCCCAGTGGTGTAATAGACAGTATATAGGGGTCATCAGTAATCTGCACACCTGTCCTGATCATCACCTCTCCCCTTCAAAAGCTCTGACCTGACATCCATTCCCTGCCGGATCGTTAGCCATGAACAGTATGTTGTGCCATAGTATCAGCCTCAAGTTGGATAGAATTTGTTTTGTTGTTTTTTACGTATTGCTTGCCTTAAACTTACCTCCGTTTGTTCTGTCTTCAGTTACTCACCCGGATCATTTACCCCATTCCCGCCTGGTCGTCGGAGGATTCCGCTACCCCATTGGATCCACCTATTTACTCCAATCAACTCACCACCGCCGCCCGCTACGCCACCTGGATATATCTACCCATTCACATTCACTTGTAAATAAATACTCACCTTCTTCCTACTCTCCTTGTCCTGGTCTGCTTCTGGGTTCGATTTTGAAAGAACATGACAACTTGCAGAGAAACGCCAATGACATCCTCCTTTTTTTCATGTTGCCGAAATGATCTATGACTCTGTCATACAGTACACACTTAGTTTTTGTTGCCCTGGACTACCTGGCTATTAATGCTTGCTCGCTAGCCTAACTTTCATGTGCAGCTAGTTAACATTAGTGTCACACCCTGACCTTGGAAAGCCTTTTAATGTCTCTATTTGGTTTGGTCAGGGTGTGATTTGGGGTGGGCATTCTATGTTTTGTTTTTCTATGATTGTATTTCAATGTTTTGGCCGGGTATGGTTCTCAATCAGGGACAGCCGTCTATCGTTGTAGCCCTAAGGGGTAGCCCTTTACCCTCCTTTTTGTGGGAAGTTGTCTGTTTGGCACTATAGCCTTTAGCTTCACGGCCGTTTTTTGTATGGTTTGTTTTTTTGTCGCCGTCATTCTTAAAGTAAAATGTACGCTCACCACGCTGCACCTTGGTCCATTCGACAGCCGTGACAATTAGCCTATTAGCCCTTCCCTAAATTAGCCATTGATGGAGATAGGGATTTGGACTTGTAGTTTTACTTCAATTCTCCGTACTAGCTAATGATTATAACGGCAAATCTGATTCAACCATGAATTCATACATTGTGTGCCCGGCCTGAGAGGATGGAAGTTCAATATGTAGCTATAAGTAGTATTTTTCTCTTGGTACATTTTTGGGGGAAGCCTGGCTTCCCTTGGCATCCATCAGTGGCGGTCGGTGCCATTTTGAGATGAGGGAGGACAATTATTTTTTTAATGAGTATGGCCTTCTTTCTATTACAGCATTTGGATGACTGTCATTCACCTAGTTCAATGTAACGTTGATAGGTTCAGACTATATTATACTCAAATTTTCCCTATACCCATTATGAGGTTGCTACGTAGAACCTAGCCTATGAATGAAAGTTGACAACGTAGGTGCACAGGTCGAGAGAAAGATTTGAGGTGAGACAGTGACACGTGGACAGACAGTTACACAATCAATACCGCCTTGCACACACTTGCCTGCATCTAGCTGATCTAAGGTGTAATCATTAGTTACAAACAAAAGTTTTCTATTGGACAAATTCAGGTATGTTTTTCCCCATTTTGTTCCATTTAAGAAACGTTTAACAGAAATCGGTGGAATGAATACATCTCCGGATCACATGCAAAGAGTTCACTTCCGTAGGCACATACAAACAGCTCATTATATTTCTTCTCCTCTCACCTTTTCCCTTTGCTTGTGGACCTCCCTGTAGAACACATCAGCTGTCTGTGGCCAGGCAAAAAACCTTTCCAAGCCAAACCATCATATCATAACCGCTACATCGTTGTCGCCATATTAGCTAAAGTAATGTCATAGTAAACATAGCGAATAGAACTAACGTAGCTAATAGTGCAGCATACAGTCAGTAAGCAGTTCCTAGCTGTTCAACGAGTGGTCTGAGGCAGGCGTTAGATTTCAAACATTTTCAAGTGCAATGTTAATAACGATGGTCTTGGGAAACGGCTCTGAGATTAAATGATGCGCCTACAAAGGTTATTTTGGAAAACTGAGCCCTGATATGGAAAGTGATATGACTGTTTTAGTTACAGTATCCAATGGATCTTTGTTTTCATCTGTGCTTTAAAAATTACGTTGTTGTTGAGAAAAAAACTACAAAATATTTCTGAACAAAGACTGTGGTTGTCACCCAGACACTGATGGATGGAAAAGATAACTACCCAGTCAAGAAACATCTCTCTCATCATTATCATCCTCATCATGACACACCATAACACTCATAGAATAACAGTTCATTGTTCAAAAATGATAAGAGACATTTACAATAAACAATGCACTGTCTGTGTGTGTGTGTGTGTGTGTCATATTTCATTTAGTGTAACATGTATAGTACATTATGAAAAGTCTGTTTGTTTCCTCTAAATGCATACAGAAGACCTGCAAAGTTGATGTGAGGTGAAAAGTGATATTACTCAAGCAACAAACTTAAAATCTCACCAAATGTTATAGAGCTGCATAAATAATTGTCCCTATGTCACTTAGCACACTTCATCCAGCTCTGTTCCCAGTCTAGACAAAAAAAAAATCTCATGAAATCTGTTTATTCTTCATTTTGACCCAAAGTTCTCTATATAACCCCCGACTGCTGGACTGGGCCTCAATTCCCATGCCATTTCACATTATTACTCACAGTGCACTCTTGCTTTGGTTTATTTTCCTTCACATTAGCTAGTCTGCATATTGTTTGTTTTAAGTACCATTGACCTCATTTGTTCTCTATGGTGATCCCCTTGTATTGGTTAGTTAGGATATTGTTCAATTAAGAAGAAAAAAAACTAGACCAAAATATCAAGCAAAGGTTGAGAGGTTATTACACCTAAAATATTGTTGCCCAAATCATGATTATCTTATCTCTTCCTGCATTCCAGTTATGTAAAATATGTGTAAAAGTCAGTCTGCTGATGGTGGTTCCTCCTCTCTACCTGACCATGCACTGGCTAGTGTTGTATAGCTGTCCTCCACACACATACAGATATATTTTGTTTGAGCCAGAGATCTCCAGCCGCCTTGCATTAGAGGGATGAAAGCAAAGCAGCGGGTGTATCAGGGAGACAGAGCATTCCAAACTGATTCCAGATGGGGAGTGCAGAATATCTATACTGCATACCTGCCATTCCTCTGCATCGCTGGGCTCCACTGGACTCTCTGGCCAGGAGGTTAGCCATGCAGTTTATCACAAGCGAGCCCTTTAGGTCCAAATAGATCATCCACACTATTATTCTGTCTCTCATCCCATCCAATTCAAAGGAATACACAGAAATGTTTCATGGAGTTTTTCCTTGGAGGAAGTAGGGCCAAATATATTCATACATCAAATTGTGTTTTTACAGAATTCTATTATAGCGTAGGAGGGAGAACATCTTTAGCTTCACTCTGGGTGGAACAAACAGCAAACTTAGCGAAAAGGGAGAGACAGGCAAAGACTAAACAGCGCAAAGTAATTGGCCAGTTATCTCAGCCTATTTTATAACTTCATTCAGAGTACATAAACAACCCTGCAGCACCAGATGACGAACAGTCACTTCAGAATAACAGACTTCAAGCATGAGTCATATACATTTTTGGTCAAAGGTTGCTAATAACCACTCTTCTCTACCAGACACATCTGTAGGGTGTGGCCTCTGCTCAGAGTCAGAATGGGCAGCGTTTCCTCCCAGACTGCTCAGAGAGAGGGGAAAGACGGGGAGGGAAACGGGTGGATTAAGTAAGAACAGAAAGAGGCCACTGCCCAGCTAGCTGCCGGTCTCTTCCTCCATTTCATTTTTCCATTTCTGATGCATGGAGAGCTGGAAATGTCAGGCGAACCGCACAAAGACGTGTTTTGGCTGCTTTGTTAGTGCATGAGTCACTCAGTCTGGTCACAGTGGTCTGTCCCAGTGGAAAGTCCAACCAGGGAAGTCAACGACCAGTCACAGACAGCCACACAGTATAGTACAACTAACATGATTACCCCTTTTGGCTAAAAATACAAAGAAACCAAACTTCTACTTCTTGCTGTAAGATTTCAATGTGCATGAGCTCTTCCAGTAAATCTGTGAGGAGTTACCATGAAAACAGATCTGGTAGTAAAATTCATTTTGAAATAAACTCAGAAATGATTCACAAACTATCACGAAATGAAACTAAAGAAATGTGAACTTGTTATTCTATGCCAGTACCAATGTAAGCACGGAATCTAAATCCCAACCTTGGCATTCGTTGAATGAGTAACTACCACAGATTCCAGAATTGAAGGTAAATGATTAAAACATGTGGTAATGGTGTCTGGCTACAGTAGCTCAGGGTCCTTTAGTTCCTTGTGTGCAACAAATACTATACTTTTCCATGTGAATACCATGTAGAGAAATTAATTTTATAGCAGGAAGGGAGAGTCGATATTTACAGTGAACAAAGGTCCACCCACCCACACCTTCACACCTGCTGAGTTCATCAACAGATCTTTCCACCAACATGAAAGGCCCATGGACACGACAGGTTCACTGTGTCAACCTGTTCTGGACAAGACATTGGAAAACAAATTCCAGCTAGTTTCCGTTATGAGTGGAAAACATAGTCTTGGGTAGTCCTGTCCACCCCATTTACATTCTTTTGTATCTGGGCACAGAGACAGAGGTACAAGTCAGGCCAGAGGAATGTAGGGAGTGGAGACCAAGTCATGGGGTTAAATGTCAACAGTACTTTGATGATTAGGTCCGACATTCCCTCAGAGTCCTGTCCACAGCCCTGTCTGAGTGCTAATGGTCTAGGAATCCATCTTAGAGACAACTCTCCCCCCTATTTGTTATATGGGTATATTTGTTGTGAAGGTCCTTGGTCTTCAGGACATTGTGTCAATACTTTGTCTTGACATCACTCTAGTAACATGTTGGATGTTAAGTGAGCTCTTCTTTCATGGAGCTCCATTACAAAATGCATTTGTTACATAGACCAATGTTTTCCAGTCAGTACCCCCAACAGCACACACTTTTGTTGTAACCCCAGACAAACTCGCTCATGGAGGTCTTGATGATTAGTTGACATGTTGAATCAGGTCTGGGGCTACAACAGAAATGGAGGACTGGTGTTCAGAGGATAGGGTTTGTGTTTATTGACTGACTTTACTGATGAAATTAGTGTACATCCATCAGGTTGGCATGAGGTTTGATTTACTCAGAGGCAATGGGGTCATTTAAGACATAACAATCCTGTTTTTGCCCAGTTGCTGTGGCAACCATCACAGAAAACTTGCTCTGTAACAAATATTAAGTCAAAGTTGTCATACACATGGGATACATTATTTGTTTACAGAGCAGGTTTTTTGGGAATGTTTCCAGAGAAACAGGGCAAACACACTCATGGCTTCTGAGTAAACCATCTTTATGCTATAAAATAGATAAGTAGCATTCTACATAAGCATTAGCTGTGAGAAATGGCCGCCATCTCTGGCCTGGAAACCTGTCTTCAAGGTGTGCGACTGTCACCACACAGCTTTAACGGAGACCACAGTGAGGACAGGATCATCAAGGGACTGTCACCATCATCACACCCCTCTACTGGCCAGGCCCCAGACATGGCTGGTCACAGCACTTTACACAGCAGTCATGCAGAACTGCTGCTTTAATCCTAGCTACTTCCCACTCCTCATGAATAGTGACCCACATAGGATTCCCCGTTACCAATCCACAACAAAACATATTGCTGTTGGAATGCCTTGGCTTGTATCCTGGTTATAATTTCAGATCACTTCCCGTATTTGCTGATAACAGCCATTGGACCATTTCAGAATACCACAGAAAGTGTTTAATTACATACATAATTACCAGCAGGCTATGTATAAATATAATTTCATGCTTGCTTAATCACTTTTCTTATCTGAGTATTAAATCAGAAATTCCTGGCATGACAGCTCTGACTATGAAACAAGACAGGAGCAGCCCAGGCCAAGTTGCAATCGTGCAACTGTGTTCCCCCCCTTTGGACTAGTTGGCTTTTGGCCTCCCATTCCAGTCAGATATGACCAAAAAAGGGTACTTTCTGCTACTGCTGGGAATCAGGCAATATCTCTCGCCTACACAGCAGTGGAAAAATGACTCAGTAGTTGTGGGGCAGAGTGGAAGAATGTTGCAAACTGCTACTTGACATTAGAACTAAAACGCTTAAAATATTATACCAAGGGTCTCACAGAAGCCAGGAATGATTTACCAGACTGTAAGAAACGTGTTATCTGACAGTGATATCTGTTGAATTATCATATTGTTTTACACTGTATTATCTGCTTGATCATTATGCATTTTGATGGGCCAGATTACTGTAGCGTCTGAGGTGTCTCTCGTTGGAGCTTTGCAACTCACTGCCTTCAGGATTGTCTGAAGGCGCAACAGGAAAATATCATAGCTCTGTCCTTGTTGTTGAACGCTCTTTGGTCTGGCATCTGTCTGGAGATAATACTGTATGTCTGAGCCAGGAGACGTGGGTGTGTGTGGGTATGTGTTTTTCTCACAGGTAAGGCTGACTCACAGATGAAAGATATTGTTGCGTAGAAACCGGAAGTGGGTGGTCAGCAGAGATAGATGGGATGGGCTGAGGGAAGCTGAGGGTTGGTATGTGGAATTGGAGACAAGTGGAAGTAATAAGAATAAAAAGTACATTTGAATGACACTAAGTGGCAGTGTTTTCACAACTAATGCCAGCTTGCCTGAGATTGATGCCGTGAAGGTGTTTGTACACATGCATATACACGCACTGTCATTCAAATAAACACATACAAGAACACACACATACATCTAATAGTGCCAGACATGCACACAAATATATATTTTTATTTCACCTTTATTTAACCAGGTAAGCTAGTTGAGAACAAGTTCTCATTTACAACTGCGACCTGGCCAAGAAACCAAAGCAGTGCAACACAAACAACAACACAGTTACATGGAATAAACAAGCGTACAGTCAATTACACAATATATATATATTTTTTAAAGTCTATATACAGTGTGTGCAAATGGCATGAGGAGGTATGGCAATAAATAGGTCACAATAGCAAAGTAATTACAATTTAGCAGATTAACACTGGAGTGATAGATGAGTAGATGATGGTGTATAAGTAGTGATATTGGTGTGCAAAAGAGCAGCAAAGTAAATAAAAACAATATGGGGATGAGGTAGGTAGATTGGGTGGGCTATTTACAGATGGACTATGTACAGCTGCAGCGATCGGTTAGCTGATGTTTAAGTTAGTGAGGGAAATGTAAGTCTCCAGCTTCAGTGATTTTTGCAATTCGTTCCAGTCACTGGCAGCAGAGAACTGGAAGGAAAGGGGGCCAAAGGAGTTGTTGGCTTTGGGGATGACCAGTGAGATACACCTGCTGGAGCGTGTGCTACGGGTGGGTGTTGTTATCGTGACCAGTGAGCTGAGATAAGGCAGAGATGTACCTAGCATAGAATTGTAGATGACCTGGAACAAGTGGGTCTGCCGATGAATATGTAGCGAGGGCCAGCCGACTAGAGCATACAGGTCGCAATGGTGGGTGGTATAAGGCGCTTTGGTAACAAAACGGATGGCACTGTGATAGACTGCATCCAAGTAGAGTATTGGAAGCTATTTTGTAGATGACGTCGCCAAAGTCGAGGATCGGTAGGATAGTCAGTTTTACTAGGGTATGTTTGGCGGCATGAGTGAAGGAGGCCTTGTTGCAAAATAGAAAGCCGATTCTAGATTTCATGAGTCTGGAAGGAGAGTTTACAGTCTAGCCAGAAACCTAGGTATTTGTAGTTGTCCACGTATTCTAGGTCAGAACCGTACAGAGTAGTGATGCTAGTCAGGCGGGCGGGTGCGGGCAGAGAACGGTTGAAAATCATGCATTTGGTTTTGCTAGCGTTTAAGAGCAGTTGGAGGCCACAGAAGGAGTGTTGTATGGCATTGAAACTCATTTGGAGGTTAGTTAACACAGTGTCCAAAGAAGGGCCAGATGTATACAGAATGGTGTTGTCTGCGTAGAGGTGGATCAGGGAATCACCCACAGCAAGAGCGACATCGTTGATATATATACAGAGAAAAAGAGTCAGCCCGAGAATTGAACCCTGTGGTACCCCCATAGAGACTGCCAGAGGTCCGGACAACAGGCCCTCCAATTTTAGACACTGAACTCTGTCTGCGAAGTAGTTGGTGAACTAGGCGAGGTAGTAATTTGAGAAACCAAGGCTATTGAGTCTGCCAATAAGAATACGGCGATTGACAGAGTCGAAAGCCTTGGCCAGGATGATGAAGACGGCTGCACAGTACTGTCTTTTATCGATGACGGTTATGATATCGTTTAGTACCTTGAGCGTGGCTGAGGTGCACCCGTGACCAGCTCGGAAAATGGATTGCACAGCGGAGAAGGTACGGTGGGATCCGAAATGGTCAGTTTATTAACTTGGCTTTCAAGGACTTTAGAAATGCAGGGCAGGATGGATATAGGTCTGTAACAGTTTGGGTCTAGAGTGTCACCTCGTTTGAAGAGGGGGATGACCACGGCAGCTTTCCAATCTTTAGGGATCTCGGACGAAATGAAAGAGAGGTTGAACAGACTGGTAATAAGGGTTGCAACAATGGCAGTGGATCATTTTAGAAAGAGAGGGTCCAGATTGTCTAGCCCAGCTGATTTGTACAGGTCCAGGTTTTCCTGCTCTTTCAGAACATCTGCGATCTGGATTTGGGTGAAGGAGAAGCTGGGGAGGCTCGGGCAAGTAGCTACGAGGGGTGCGGAGCTGTTGGCCGGGGTAGCCAGCAGGAAATCATGGCCAGCCATAAAGAAATACTTATTGAAATCATGGATTTAATCGGTGGTGACCGTATCACCTAGCCACAGTGCAGTAGACTGCTGGGAGGAGGTGCTCTTGTTCTCCATGGACTTTACAGTGTCCCAAAACATTTCGGCGTTAGAGCTACAGGATGCAAATTTCTGTTTGAAAAAGCTAGCCTTTGCTTTCCTGACTGACTGTGTGTATTGGTTCCTGACATCCCTGAAAAGTTGCATAGCGCGGGGAATATTCGATGCTAGTGCAGTCCACCACAGGATGTTTCTGTGCTGGTCAAGGGAAGTCAGATCTGGAGTGAACCAAGGTCTATAGCTGTTCTGAGTTCTACATTTTTTGAAAGGGGCATGCTTATTTAAGATGGTGAGGAAATTACTTTTAAAGAATGACCAGGCATCCTTGACTGACGGGAGGAGATCAATATCCTTCCAGGATATCTGGGCCAGGTCGATTAGAGAGGCCTGCTCGCAGAAGTGTTTTAGGCAGCGTTTGACAGTGATGAGGGGTGGTCGTTTGACCGCGGACCCATAGTGGATGCAGGCAATGAGGCAGTGATCGCTGAGATCCTGATTGAAAACAGCAGAGGTGTATTTGGAGGGCAAGTTGGTCAGGATAATATCTATGAGGGTGCCCATGTTTACGGATTTAGGGTTGTACCTGGTGGTTTCCTTGATAATTTGTGTGAGATTGAGAGCATCTAGCTTAGATTGTAGGACTGCTGGAGTTTTAAGCATATCCCAGTTTAGGTCACCTAACAGAACAAACTCTGAAGATAGATGGGGGGCAATCAATTCACATATGGTGTCCAGTGCACAGCTGGGAGCTGAGGGGATTCTATAACAGGCGGCAACAGTGAGAGACTTATTTCTGTAGAGATAATTTTTTTAAATTAGAAGCTCGAACTGTTTGGGCATAGACCTGGAAAGTATGACAGCACTTTGCAAGCTAACTCCTCCCCCTTTAGCAGTTCTATCTTGACAGAAAATGTTGTAGTTGGCTATGGAAATATCCAAATTTTTGGTGGCCTTCCTAAGCCAGGATTCAGACACGGCAAGGACATTGGGGTTGGCGGAGTATGCTAAAGCAGTAAGTAAAACAAATTTATGGAGGAGGCTTCTGATGTTAACATGCATGAAACCAAGGCTTTTTCAATTACAGAAGTCAACAAATGAGAGTGCCTGGGGACACGCAGGGCCTGGGTTAGCCTCCACATCATCACAAGAACAGGGGAGGAGAAGGATGAGGTTACGGCTAAAGGATAGCAAAACTGGTCGTCTAGTGCGTTGGGTACACAGAATAAAAGGAGCAGATTTCTGGGCGTGGTAGAATAGATTCAGGGCATAATGTGCAGACAGGGGTATGGTGGGGTGCGGGTACAGTGGAGGTAAGCCCAGGCACAGAGTGATGATAGAGGTTGCATTTTTGGACATGCTGGTTATACTGGGTGAGGTCACCGCATGTGTGGGAAGTGGGACAAAGGAGGTATCTAAGGCATGTACAGTGGGACTAGGGGCTCCGCAGTAAACTAAAACAATGATAATTATCCTAAACAACAGTATACAAGGCATATTGACATTTGAGAGCGACATAAAGTGAGGCATAAAGCAATCACAGGTGTTGATTGGGAGAGCTAGCTAAGTCAGCAACGGGTAAGACAACAACAGCTAATGAGCTAAGTCAACAACAACAGGTAAAATGGCAATGAATGGGCAGGGAGGGTCAGTTAACTACACACAGGGCCTGAGTTCAGGCTAGGGCCAACAGATAAACAAAGGTAAACAAAGTGGAGCACCGTGATAAATGAACAGTCCAGCAGGCATCAGCTATGTAGCCAAGTGATCATAGGGTCCAGTGCACAGGACAAAAAGTCAGTGAAGAAATATGAGAATGCTGCTAAGGCTTAAACCTGGACATGACAGAACAGTGTCAACTGACACGGTACGAATTCAACCGATACCATTTCAGTTGCACTTTCACTGCTCACTTAACCATGATGTTATGTAAGAGGACTAGACCTCCTCCCAGGGCTTCTCCGGCTAACTTATCAAACGCCAGCCCAGCTAAACGCTCTTATGAAAACAGGAAAAAGAGACTTGACAGTTTGGTAGGATCAGGATGTTTAAACCATATCTGGTCTGTTTATACAAAACATGCCCCGTGGGAACAAAACAGGTCATTTTTTTAGAGCTGACATCAGGTATTTAATTAAATGCACAACAGTAACATGAACCATTGTTCCATTTTCATTTCCCCACCTATAAGAATCAGAGGATATTTGCCAATCATCAGGGCCCAGTTTTTCACAAGTTATCTGATCGGATTACAGCAATATAATACAGTATATACATATGAGATGAGTAAAGCAGTATGCAAACATTATTTAAACATGATTAAAGTGACTAGTGTTCCATTATTAAAGTGGCCAGTGATTCCAAGTCCGTATATAGTGCAGCAGCCTCTAAGGTGCAGGGTTGTGTAACCGGCTGGAAGCCGGCTAGTGATGGATATTTAACAGTCTGATGGCCTTGAGATAAAAGTCTCTCGGGTGCTGTAGGTGTCCTGCAGGGCACGTAGTTTGCTCCCGGTGATGCGTTGGGCAGACCGCACCACCCTCTGGAGAGCCCTGCGGTTGCGGGTGGTGCAGGTGCCAGGCAGTGATACAGCCCGACAGGATGCTCTCAATTGTGCTTCTGTAAAGGTTTGAGAGGGATTTTGGGGCCAAGCCAAATTTCTTGAGACTCCTCATTCTATGCATTTAATTCTATCCGATAGACGAAACCAGATCTAATTTTTTTAATTTGGCCCCTGGATAGGGATAAGGATTAGGTAATCCAATCTGACATTTAACAATTGTGGTCAGTTGTTATATATATATATATATATATATTGTGTTAAATAAATACATCTACTTACTTATAAGAAGTGAGATATATATACATATTTCAGGCTCTACTATTAATCAAGGTACCTTTATTCATATAGTATACTCATCACTGTTTCCTTATGACAGTGTAGAAGTAGTACCACTACCTGTCCAGTAGATGAAAAGGTGTAGGCCTGTTCAAACCACTGAAAATCCTGATTCTGTGATCTTGATATTGTGGTATCTGGATCAGAATGATCCTATTAGATTATGTTTTGAGGGAAAAATGCTAAAAACAAAAAAACAGCCAGATTAATCTGATCTGATCCTGGATCACAAAAAATAAGATTACAGAATATTCTGATCCAGATTTAATAAATGGAAAAACTGGGCTCCAGATGATGATGATGATGCATAAAATATACCATGAGGGTGATATTATGACCTTAAGTGGGTTCTACATTTTGAAGCCTGCTATGTATCTGGCACAACAGGCACATATTATCTCCTGACTGTAGACATTACTGCTGAGATAAGACATTCATCATCAAGGCCAAGACAGGCCAGGCAGACACACCAATAAATACTAGCTACCTTGAGCTGAGCATTGAGTTGGCTCAATATGCTCATTGAGTTGGCTCTGTGCCCATCAACACAGACTGGGATGAATTCTCAAGGATTCAGATTATTAAGAGAATTGACTCAAAACTACCAAAGCTGACAAAACTGCTAACAACAAAATAATGAAAACTGGCTGCTGTTTTGAATGGACCCAGATCACTATTCCCTCACATGGTATTGGTGAGGATATCAGCCAACAACACTCTCTCAACAAAACAATACTTCATCATAGTGATGTCATTTTCAGGGTTCACATGTGAACATGTATGGATGGCTCCTACAAGTAGTCTTAAGACTTCAACTACTGTTCAATGTAATAATACTTTGCTCAAAGACCCTCCTGTGCTGTAGCCTATGTTGCTACAGTAGCAGCGAATGGGGGAATGACAGCCACTTCTCTTGGGAGAGTTCGAGATAGTCCGTATCAATCACGTGTGAGCGACAAAAACAAACCCAGGACAGTAAATGGAGTCCTGTATCTTAGATTCCCAACCTAGATTCCGCTGTCTCCCCTCATCAGTGAGGATGAGGAGAGTTAAGATTTCCGTGAGCCAGGCATCTGTAAAACCTCAAGAGACTAGTTTGCCTGCCAAGAGTGACAGTGGGAGAAGGGAGGGTGTCATTAAAACTGAGCTTAAATATTGTGATTAACTGCCACTCCTGCACACGCTTGAACAGTTTCAGATGGAGCGTGATCCACAGCAAACATCCAACATAGCTCTGTAAAATCATATTCAACTCAATCACCAGGCTTTTACTCAACTCTTGTTTATAGAGCAAGGGGTGTGAGAGAGATCTTTACTCAATCATGCGGCTCGTCTGCACACCTTTTGCGACGTTGACAGGCCTGCCTTTTGTGGTGCTCGAGCGGTGATGTTAGTGCAAATAGCAGAGTCCAATTCAGTACAGCTGCACGGCCGCTGCAGTTATGGCTTTACCGACCTCCCCCAGGTTTAGTGCATTTTCTGGCCTATCCAATGTCTTCTTACAGGTCACTCTGACATCTGCGATTGCATATTTTCTCAAGACAACACAAACACAGCTTGACAAGTCATAAGGATAAATTGTTTTTAACTTGACTTCTCTCAATTAAATAGTACAATAAACAAATGGTGTGCTCTTCCAAACCTCTAAAAGCACTTAACTAAGTCCAGCAAATCCAGCATGGTCAGTGTGGTTCTTTCTAAAGAGACAGTGTTCAAGTCAATCTTTTGATGATGTAATGATGATGTAATGATGATGTAATGAACTTGAGCCACATTCTGCTTTCTGTGCAAAAACATCTAATAAAATGATCCTGTCAATAACCACTGAATAATCTTGAGTGAACCTGGCCACGCTGTTCCTGAGGGAGCTTTTAGTGGAATTCATTCGTTTTGGCTATTACATGCCAATTACACATTTAGAGTGAAACACAGCCTCCTTTACAAATAGTTGATTCTACAGGCTCATTGCTAAAAATATCGATATTACTGATATGGCTTAATATTAAATAACATCTGGAAACTGATAAGGTGAGACCTATAACAACTGAGCTGGTGGTGTTGCACTGTGAAGCCAATCAGCAGAACCCATGGACCGTAATAAATATCATAATATAATGTCATTGCTAAAGGGCGTCGGAACTGTGCGGAATACACATATATCTGGAGGGCTTTAGAGCAAACTGATGGTGGAGGTGAGAGCGAAATGAGACATCTGTTTTACTACCAAATCTATGGAACTGTGCACTCAATGTCCTTGAACAAGTCCAATTTGTTATTATTAATAGTTTGAGAAGTGTTCGATTGTCCATGGTACTGTATCTGTCTGTACACACAGGCAACACATTGATAGAGTACTACTAATCATAATGAGATGCTGTTGAAACATGCAAACAAAGTACTTACAGTAGTCAATTGGCAGGTGCTGTCTGTTGCTTTTCAGTGGACCAAGAGAACAATCCAAAAACAAAAAGGACAAGAACCCACTTGCACTGACAAGAATCTAAATCCAAAAATTATTTTCCAATGAAGAATGTTCTGAAATATTTGTCTATTATCCCATCTAGCCTATTCTTTAGAAATGGTACCCACATGTTGTACACAATACAGTATACTGCTGGTAGTATACAAAAACAAATCTGTCATCAATTATCCCCTCCTCCCCCCGATCTCTCTCACACACACACACACACACACACACACACACACACACACCACATTGAAAATATTTCCAGGAAGACAGGTCAGCACCAGAAAAACTACCTAAAGGAGCAGGCAACACAGAGCAAAGAAGCCATGCTCCACTAGCTTAGCTCAACCAACCACTGACTGACTGGCATCCATGTCCCTGTGCTGGAACAAGGACCCTGTGATAGAAGAGAGAGCATGAGCTCGACTCACTGGTTTTCCACTCTGTCATACACCAGCAGCTTCTAGCTTAGCAACATACAATGGTGCAGTCAAACTAAATCAGCACAATAATTAGTCGGACCTCACAATGTTGCATTGACTTATGATTTAATAAGCAACACTCACATAGACACCTATACACAATCAGACCAGGATTTCCTGTCTTGTCATTGAGTAGAAACTCTGACGTTCACCAGTGTTTTCCACAGTAATGAGGATCAAGGCATAAACAAATACAGTACATTTGATATACTGTACACATGTTTAAAATACTTTGGCCTTGGACAAACATAACAAATATCGATAAACACACATAAAGACGTCAATAATGCAGTTTTGCAAGTGAGGGTTAAAAATGAGCTTTCCTCATTTTGTCTTCTACTACAACAGCTGTATCTTTTCACTTGACAGAAAGAAAGTACATCATGAGATATTTGTCCAGCACAACCGAATGGCCATATGTCAAACTAGCACGTTAAGTCAAACAAAATTAGATAACCTTGGTCTTCCATTTCTTTCATTACAAAGTCGTATCACAGTTACATTGTACTCCAAAGTCTAAAGGCTACTGTGTGGAATGCATGTGGGAGCCACTGTTTTCAAAACACTGATTGAAGTGTTTTGGAGATACTAAGTATTTCAGGCCTTGGATGCGGTGGCCAAGGAAATGAGAGAGGGAGTTAAGACCGCACCTTGGCCCTAACAACTGGCTTGTGTGATACTCTACACCCGCTGTCACCCACCCAACAGGGCCGGCCCTATAGCCTTTTGTGGGGCCTAGGCGAGATTTGATATTGGACATTTTAGTGCCCCCCCCTCCCCATTTTGACAGCAAAGAGAAAATGTTTTAATGTTAAAGTTCATTTCCTGTAATTCGACACATGTTGCTATGGTGAATAGAGAAGTTTTGCAATTTTGAAACAAATTTCTTGCAATTCTACTAAGTTTGCCACGGGGCAGAGAAAACATTGTTTGACAATTGTGATCCTTAACAAAAACATTTATCACAAAACATATGTTTTATAACCTAACTAGATGATAGGCTATAAAGGCCAAAGGCTCTTGTGTAATTTAAAAGTAAACTCAGCGATATGATGTAGATGCAAAAAGCAAACAGCATAGTGGGGTCAATCTCCGCAACAACTAAGAGTGTTGAAGTGCAAGGTTCAACTTGTCCTCTGTTTAGGTGCCTTGGCTACCACGCTGTGATGATAGGCCCTGCTTTACTTAAGTTGCAAGACATTGCAAGCCAAGAAATTGCGAGATACAGGAATTCCATTGCGAGATACAGTTTTTGATTGCTGATAGATAGGCCTAGTGCACGGTTCTGACTGTCTGCCTGGTGGCCGACCTGCCTATACTGTGCCCCTCCCCCTCCCCCTCTCTAGCGTGTGTTTGTGTTCTCCTAAGTACAGAAACTAATCAGTCTCCTCCGTTCCAAAAATAGTGAATCTTACCAGTCTAATCTTGACATCGGGCGGCGAATTGCAAGGATTTGAGGAATCAATTATTTTGGAGTCGACTTCACCACTACGTCATCGTTGTTAACAGAAAAAACGAATGTCAGAGAAAGGCAAGCGACAGCAGTGAAGTCCTGTATGGCAATACTTTGAGTAGTTAATTGAGAAGGAAATGCAAACTTTGCGAGGTGGAAGTGGGGTACAGTAATGGTAGTACAGGTGCAATGCTTAACCATCTGAAAGGGAAGCACCGTGAGACCAAACCGTTGCTGGCAGCAGCTGCATTGTGAATTCATGTGGGATTTTATGCTGTTTAATCATTAAGAAAAATGTTCAATTTGTCACATCCCTACCCTGGGCACATGCCCTGTGTGCCTGGTCGGTATTCAGCCATGATTACCAGAAGTTTAGATCGCTGGCTAGACTAATTTACCAATCTTAATTGTTAGCTGTCATGGCTAATTGAGTGACTGACATAACAAGAGAATGTCTGCTGATGCACAGCCACATTTTTAAATTGCACCTTGTGTATTATACTATTCTAACTCTCAACAGTAAGCGGAGACCCCACTGAGTTCTTAAAACAGATATTTGTAAAAAAGTATTATACCTTTTTGGTCGGGGGCCAGGGGCCCTAAGCGACCATCATATTAGTGTCATCGTGCAATGGAATTAACACAGTGAACATGCGTACAAAATGTTAAATTGGACAACAGATCCCCTTCTCATCATTTAATTTTGAGAACCTCGATTCAATTCCGTTAACTAGGCTTACACCTCCCCCCAGTGGTGATAGTGACCTACACCATTGCAATGCAGCCCTGTAGGTGGACACGTTGCGAAACATGCACGCGGAAACTTGCGTGCCCACGTCTCCGGGATCCAGGGCAGGCTGTCGATCTCCAACATGGCGGCGTTAGGTGAGGATTATGTTAGCTAAATTCTGCATGGGCCGGGTGTGGCAAGCATGGAGATATGCATTGAGTAGCATCGACTAAACATTTTAGAAAGGGATGGACTCACCTTTTGAAATACATACTTTCTCCGGGTGTTTCAGAATTGCGTGCTCTGTGTCAGGGCTGTATCACGATCGACGCTGCAGGGTGGGAGTGGGCATGGGACGGAGGGACCGAGTAAACATCGCACTTACAGTTTTTTTCCCCTCCAGGAAGAGGATCTGGTCATAGACCACAGGAATGACCATGCGTCTTCATAGATATTATTTGTTTGAGACTACGATAGTTGCTACTGTGCCGACAGTGCGTTATCTGCTGGGTTTTGGAGGTAGTTAGTTACCTGTAGACGCTTGACATCTACACTATATATAACGAAGTATGCGGACACACCTTCAAATTAGTGGATTCGGCTATTTTAGCCACACCCGTTGCTGACAGGTGTATAACATCGCGCTCACAGCCATGCATTCTCCATAGACATTGGTAGTAGAATGGTCTTACTGGAGAGCTCAGTGACTTCAAACATAGCACTGTCATAGAATGCCACCTTGCCAAAAAAGTCAGTTTGTCAAATGTCTGCCCTGCTAGAGCTGCTCCGTCAACTGTAAGTGTAGTTATGGTGAAGGGGAAACATCTAGGAGCAACAATGTCTCAACTGCAAAGTGGTAGGCCACAGAAGCTCACAGAACGGGACCGCCGAGTGCTGATGCACGTAGTGCAATTTTTTTTGTCTGTCCTTCGTTGCAACACTCACATCCAAATTTCAAACTGTCTCTGGAAGCAGCGTCAGAACAAGAACTGTTCATCGGGAGCTTCATGAAATGGGTTTCCATGGCCAAAATTACCATGCGTAATGCCAAGCATCGGCTGGAGTGGCGTAAAGCTCGCCGCCATAGGACTCTGGAGCAGTGGAAACGCGTTCTCTGGAGTGATAAATCATGCTGCACCATCTGGAAGAACACTACCTGCCCGAATGCATAGTGTCAACTGTAAAGTTTGGTGGAGGAGGAGTAATGGTCTGGTGCTGTTTTTCATGGTTCGGGTTAGGCCCCTTAGTTCCAGTGACGTTAAATATTAACGCTACAGCATACAATGACATTCTAGACGATTCTGTGCTTCCAACTTTGTGGCAACAGTTTGGGGAAGGCCCTTTCCTGTTTCAGTATGCCCCTGTGCACAAAGCGAGGTCCATACAGAAATTGTTTGTTGAGATTGATATAACCATATGGCCGGCTTGGAATGACCCTTAAAAATCAGGGAAATGTTAGTCTTGCAGGCTTATAATTTTTCCTTCACTGACTCCCTACTAAGGGACCGTCATCAGTGCAACATCCCCAAACACTTTTGCCTGATTCACACTATAGGCACAAAAGCAAGCCGGCTTGGTTACGCAGCCACCGTTGTTGCTGGAATCATATTGGAAAGGACAGTGTGACTGTGAAAATAAAATATCCAAGCCAGCACAGTAAGGTTTTGGTTCGGCCCTTTGGTATGAATCAGGCAATTGAACCAGGAGGAGTGTGCATATATGATGCATTAGGTCTATGTTGGTCTGTTAGGCTATGAAGCAGGCACTCTGATAGCAGTAATACAATTTTCCCATCACAGTCAGTCTTGTCAGAGGCTTGTCAGAGAGCTGTTTGACCATGATGGTAAATGTTTCCCTCTACTCACAGCAGCTAAGAAGAAGGGGAATAAGAAGGTGAAGACCCTATCTCTGACTGACTTCCTTGCTGATGACAAGGGGGGCAATGCTCCCACAAGTTACGCTCCCACCAAACCCGCTAGCAGCTGGGCAGACGAGACCGATGACCTGGAAACAGAGGGTGAGATACTTCAGAAAAATAAACAATCGCCATACATATTTTCTCCTATTTAGGCCTATATGTTGAGTGTTTATTCAACCAGGATAATGTTGGCTACTGTAATTCGTTTAGGCCCAATCCTGTTTTGTGATATTCACCTCTGGTGTCAGTGCACCTAGGTTTGGTATTCATAGTCAACGTGTCAACAGCTGTTGACACATCTTATTGTTAGGATCCGTACATACAGTACCTAGCAGGGTGACCTTAAAGAGGCAATTTGCAGTTCAAACAACAACAAAAGGGACACCCTGCCACTGTTTTGTTAAATAGCTACGGGATGGGGCTGGATAAATGTAACCACTCTTAAATTCATAGACTGCTATGGATGCAAGGACTCATCATCCATGAGATCAAAATTATAGATCAAATCAAATTTTATGTCACATGCGCTGAATACAACAGTGAAATGATTACTTACAAGCCCTTAACTAACAATGCAGTTTTAAGAAAAAAAAGTGTTAATTGAAAAATAGCAGCAGTTAAACAACAATAGCGAGGCTATATTCAGGGGGTATCAGTACAGAGTCAATGAGCAGGGACACCGTTTAATTGAGGTAATATGTACACTACCGTTCAAAAGTTTGGGGTCTCTTATAAATGTCTTTGTTTTCCATGAAAACATACATGAAATTAGTTGCAAAAGGATAGGAAATATAGTCAAGACGATGACAAGGTCATAAATAATGATTTTTAATTTAAATAATAATTGTGTCCTTCAAACTTTGCTTTCGTCAAAGAATCCTCCATTTACAGCAATTACAGCCTTGCAGACCTTTGGCATTCTACAGTGTCTTGCGAAAATATTCACCCCCCCTTGGCATTTTCCTATTTTGTTGCCTTTACATTCTGGAATTAAAATGGATTGGGGGGTTTGTATCATTTGATTTACACAACATGCCTACCACTTTGAAGATGCTGCAAGTCCTTTGGGGTATGTCTCTATAAGCTTGGCACATCTAGCCACTGGGATTTTTGCCCATTCTTCAAGGCAAAATTGTTCCAGCTCCTTCAAGTTGGACAGGTTCCGCTGGTGTACAGCAATCTTTAAATCATACCACAGATTCTCAATTGGATTGAGGTCTGGGCTTTGACTAGGCCATTCCAAGGCATTTAAATGTTTCTCCTTAAACCACAAGTGTTGTTTTAGCACTATGCTTAGGGTCATTGTCCTGCTGGAAGGTGAACCTCCGGTCCTAGTCTCAAATCTCTGGAAGACTGAAACAGGTTTCCCTCAATAATTTCCCTGTATTTAGCGCCATCCATCATTCCTTCAATTCTGACCAGTTTCCCAGTCCCTGCCGATGAAAAACATCCCCACAACATGATGCTGCCACCACGATGCTTCACTGTGGGGATGGTATTCTCGGGTTGATGAGAGGTGTTGGGTTTGCACCAGACATAGCATTTTCCTTGATGGCCAAAACGTGACATTTTTGTCTCATCTGACCAGAGTACCTTCTGCCATATGTTTGGGGAGTCTCCCACATGCCTTTAGGCGAACACCAAACATGTTTGCTTATTTTTTTCTTTAAGCAATGGCTTTTTTCTAGCCACTCTCCCGTAAAGCTCAGCTCTGTGGCGTGTACGGCGTAAAGTGGTCCTATGGACAGATACTCCAATCTCTGCTGTGGAGCTTTGCAGCTCCTTCAGGGTTATCTTTGGTCTCTTTGTTGCCTCTGATTAATGCCCTCCTTGCCTGGTCTATGAGTTTTGGTGGGCGGCCCTCTCTTGGCAGGTTTGTTGTGGTGCCTTATTCTTTCCATTTTTTTTATAATGGATTTAGTGGTCCTCCGTGGGATGTTCACAGGTTTGGATAATTTTTTAGAAACCAACCCTTGTCTGTACTTATCCACAACTTTGTGCCTGACCTGTTTGGAGAGCTCCTTGGTCTTCATGGTGCCACTTTCTTGGTGTTGCAGACTCTGGGGCCTTTCAGAACAGGTGTGTGTATAAATACTGAGATCATGTGACAGATCATGTGACACTTAGATTGCACACAGGTGGACTTTATTTAACTAATTATGTGACTTCTGAAGGTAATTGGTTGCACCAGATCTTATTTAGGGGCTTCATATCAGAGGGTGAGTACATATGCACGCACCACTTTTCCATTTAAAAAAATAAATTTAACAAATTGAAACATTATTTTTTAAATTTCACTTCACCAATTTGGTCTATTTTGTGTTTGTCTATTACATGATATCCAAATAAAAATCCATTTAAGTTACAGGTTGTAATGCAACAAAATAGGAAAAATGCCAAGGGCGATGAGTACTTTTGCAAGGCACTGTAGTTGTCAATTTGTTGAGGTAATCTGAAGTTTTCTGTTTTTGATGGATTGACTTGATGGGCACTTCTTACGATCAAGCTGCTCCCACAACAGCTCAATAGGGTTGAGATCCGGTGACTGTGCTGGCCACTACATTATAGACAGAATACCAGCTGACTGCTTCTTCCCTAAATAGTTATTGCATAGTTTGGAGCTGTGCTTTGGGTCATTGTCCTGTTGTAGGATGAAATTGGCTCCAATTAAGTGCCGTCCACATGGTATGGCATTGCGTTGCAAAATCGAGTGATAGCCTTCCTTTTTCAAGTTCCCTTTTACCCTGTACGAATATCCCACTTTACCAACACCAAAGCATTTCAGACCATCACATTGCCTCCACCATGCTTGACAGATGGCTAGCTTTGAGTCTAGACAGTGTTTACAATGGAGTAAAATAAACTTATATTTGGGGTTCTGGTCGGGTATGATAGTTGAACTAAGCTCATGAGGCATTTATACATGAATTCTTAATTAAGAATCAATGGGTATATATGTGGACACCCCTTCAAATTAGTGGATTTGGCTATTTCAGCCACACCTGTTGCTGACCGGTGTATAAAATCTAGCACACCGCCATGCAATTGCCATAGACAAACATTGACAGTAGAATGGCCCGTACTGAAGAGCTCAGTGACTTTTAACGTGGCACCGTCATAGGATTCTACCTTTCCAACAGTCAGTTTGTAAAAATTATGCCCTGCTAGAGCTGTCCTGGTCAACTGTAAGTGCTGTTTTTGTGAAGTGGAAGTGTATAGGAGCCTCGTCTAGGAATCAAAATCAAATCAAATTTATTTATATAGCCCTTCGTACATCAGCTGATATCTCAAAGTGCTGTACAGAAACCCAGCCTAAAACCCCAAACAGCAAGCAATGCAGGTGTAGAAGCACGGTGGCTAGGAAAAACTCCCTAGAAAGGCCAAAACCTAGGAAGAAACCTAGAGAGGAACCAGGCTATGTGGGGTGGCCAGTCCTCTTCTGGCTGTGCCGGGTGGAGATTATAACAGAACATGGCCAAGATGTTCAAATGTTCATAAATGACCAGCATGGTCGAATAATAATAAGGCAGAACAGTTGAAACTGGAGCAGCAGCACAGTCCGGTGGAAGTTGAAACTGGAGCAGCAGCATGGCCAGGTGGACTGGGGACAGCAAGGAGTCATCATGTCAGGTAGTCCTGGGGCATGGTCCTAGGGCTCAGGTCAGTTGAAACTGGAACAGCAGCATGGCCAGGTGGACTGGGGACAGCAAGGAGTCATCATGTCAGGTAGTCCTGGGGCATGGTCCTAGGGCTCAGGTCCTCCGAGAGAGAGAAAGAAAGAGAGAAGAAGAGAATTAGAGAACGCACACTTAGATTCACACAGGACACCGAATAGGACAGGAGAAGTACTCCAGATATAACAAACTGACCCCAGCCCCCCGACACATAAACTACTGCAGCATAAATACTGGAGGCTGAGACAGGAGGGGTCAGGAGACACTGTGGCCCCATCCGAGGACACCCCCGGACAGGGCCAAACGGGAAGGATATAACCCCACCCACTTTGCCAAAGCACAGCCCCCACACCACTAGAGGGATATCTTCAACCACCAACTTACCATCCTGAGACAAGGCTAGGAGCTGCCACACAAGCTCACAGAACTAGAATGCCGATTGCTGAAGTGCATAGCACGTACAAATCATCTGTCCTCGGTTGCAACACTCACTACCGAGTTCCAAACTGCCTCTGGAAGCAACGCCAGCACAGAACTGTTCTTCAGGAGCTTCATGAAATGGGTTTCCATGGCCTAGAAGCCGCACAATGCCAAGTGTCTGCTTGAGTGGTGTAAAGCTCACCGCCATGGCAGCCAATCATTCTGTCCATTTGTATGTCTGATTCTTGAGATCAGAGTTTTAAGAGTTTTTATGTATTAATGACCCTGATCCTGTTTAGAAGCAAACCCTTTTGATGTGAAGGTGGATGCTGTATATAACTATTTTTAGTTCTGTCTTTTTGACGAAATGTACTTTTTGAGAAGGCTTTTTTTCTGCCTCGGGCCGCTCGTAAACTGTAGCCTACACCTTTTTGGAGTTGGAGCCTGCCGAGTCAGGAGCGTCTGTCTGCACGCTAGGCCTGCTATACGAGCACAGGTGCGCACTGAAGGCTAGGATAGGAGAAGTGGTTGCCAGATTGGAAAATCTGATGCACTTTGGGAAAATCTACGTCGTTCTGCACAACGTCTACTGGTTGTTGCACACCTGTGCTGAAAGAGCTATAAAAATCTGGCATTATGTATCTGTTACTGTACTTGCTCTTTACTTAATGACATCCTGGATTAAATAGGATGAATGATCAATGGGTGAGTGACTAGACCATCATGTCAATACCACCAGGTTCTCTCTCTGCTATTGCATTTGTACACGTTTTTTTTTAGAATGGATTGGATGAGTAAAGGAGGACGGGTTGCAATTTATGTGAAATCCAAGTTTAACACTTGAAATTCTGTCGATTACCAAACCCAAACATTTGGAATTTCTTTGGGTTAAAGTGAACGTTTACAAGGACTCCCACATCTCTGTACTCGGCTGCTACAGACTGCCCTCGGCTTCGGGAGATGCAAGTAACTCTCTTTCTGATGTCCTACACAAGCTAAATGACTCTGAATTCATTCTTTTAGGAGGTTTGAACTTTTGAACAGGGACATGATTACATCTGTATCGGACTCTTTTAAAGAACTGTGTGACTCTCTGAATCTCGGTCAATTAATCAATGCGCCTACAAGACCGAGTCCCAGAGCACCTAACAAATTAACGCTATTGGACATTCTTCTAACGAATACCCCTCACAAATACACATCGACTGGGATATTCTGTAATGATGTCAGTGATCACCGTGCAATTGCTAGTGTTAGAAACACAAAAATGACCAAAGCTAAACCCTGTTATATTTTACAAGACATTTTAGACAGTTTGATGAGCAAGCGTTCTTACATGATCTGTACCATAATATTGACAGAGGGATAAGCACACCCCTGTGAAGACATTTAGAATCAGTGCATTTCAGATAACTTAGCATAATTAATTAGAAAGAGAAATGTATCTTGGGCTCAAGCTAGACATACATATGCTCCTGTTGACTGGGCCTCCTAAGAAATAAATGCACAGGATTGATCAGGAAGTCCAAATCAGATTTCTATCTAAATGCTGTCACAGAGAACCTAAACAACCCTACCAAGGTCTGGAAGCTAATCAAATCAGTGTTAGGTTCTAATGTCTCCTCTGGCCTACCTGACCATTTAATTATGGATTCTAATGAAGTGAAGAATAAAGCCAAGTGTAGGGTTTTTTAACAAGCACTTCATATCTGCTGGTTCTGTTTTTGATAATGGTGGGGCACAGGCCTCTAATGTAAGCTCTGTTACAGTAAACTATGATATAGGCCCTCGTGAACCATTTTAACTTTGAGCCTGTTTCTTATGCTGAGGTCTATAAAGCATTAAAGGCAATAGAGACTAAAAGGTCTGCAGGTCCAAACCACCTGGATCCCTACCTCTTAAAGATAGCAGCTGTGGTTCACATGTTCAACTTGAGTCTCTTGACTAATTCCATACCCAGCATTTGTAAATCAGTTTATGTCTACCCCTTGCTAAAGGGTGGAGATCCCTCAGATGCTAATATATATCGTCCTATTTCCAAACTCCCTATCTTGGCCAAAGTCTATGAATCCCTTGTGAAACTTTTTTGTTGTTGTTTTTTTTTGCATTTTAATTGAAAATAACATACCGAGCAGGGTTCAGTCTGGCTTTAGATCGGGACACAGACTACAGCGGCAGCTATAGCAGTGAAAATTACATCATAAATGCACTTGATAAAAAGCAACATTGTGCTGCTCTGTTTTTGATTTATCAAAGGCATTTGATTCAGTTGACCATGAATTGTTGGTAGCTAGACTCAGTAACAGTGGTCTCAGTGAAGAGACAGAACTCAATGTGTATATACTGACAATCAAAAGTCTAGCTTTCTTGCCATTAATAGAGGTGTGCCTCAGGGTTTTGCATTAGCTCCTGTGTTCTCAATTGTATTAATGATTTTGGGAAATGGGATGCAACCAATCTATATGCAGATGATACAGTCATATATTAATTTGCTGCTTCTCTGGTTCAGAGCTCCAGGCTGCTTTTCAGTCACTGCAGGCCACCCTTTATGGTCTCAAGTTGGTCTTGAATGTACAAAAAACTAAATTCATGACCTTTACCAGAGCTCATACTCAGCCAGAGAAGGTTAGTAATAGTCACATCTGGTGGCTTATCCATTGAAAAAGTGTCATCCTACACATACCTAGGTATATAGTTGGATGACAAGTTGTCCTTTAAAGTTCATATGAATGATCTTTGTAATAAGGCCTGCTTCCCACTTATGGCTAGAAAGAACCTTGTTCATGCCACTTTTCTCTCTAATTGAGTATGGTGACTTGTTTTAAATGCATGTAGCCTCCTCCATTTTACAGAGACTGGACTCTGTTTATCATGCATCCTTGTGCTTTATTACAAATGCCAAGTCACTCATCCACCATTGCACCTTGTACCAAATGATAGGTTGGACTTCACTTTATATGTGCAGGAAGCTACATTTGTATGTGTTCATCTACAAAGCCCTTTTTTGTAAACTCCCACTTTACCTCTATTCTGGTCTCCTTCACCACCAGCAGATACCATACCCGGTCTGCTAGGTGGGTGCTACTTAAAGTCCCCAGGATATATACAGTATTAGGCGAGACTGCCTTCTAGTCTTGAGCAGACTATGGAATAGTCTACAATCCATGCTTCATCTAGATATGTTAGTACCCCTGAATTAATTTAAAATATTGATGGGAGATTCTGTTACAGAGGAGTGTAAAAATGCTTTTTTTAGGCTGGATCATGTTTTAATTGTATGTATTGATTGTTGCTGCTGCCTTAGCCAAGTCTCCCTTGAAAAAGAGTCTCTGGGTCTCAATGGGCTTTTCCTGGTTAAATAAAGGTAGAAGAGCAGTGCTAACAGGTTCTCTGGAGTTATGAATTACGCTTCACCATCTGGTAGTTCAAATGACGAATCTGGATTTGGCTGATGCCAGGAGTACACTACCTGCCCGAATGCGTAGTGCCAACTGTAAAGTTTGGTGGAGGAGGAATATTTGTCTGGGACTTTTTTTCATGGTTCGGCCTAGGCCCCTTAGTTCCAGTGAAAGGAAATCTTGACTTTACAACATACAATGACGTTGTAGACGATTCTGTGCTTCCAACTTTGTGGCAACAGTTTGGGGGAAGGCCTTTTCCTGTTTCAGCATGACAATGCCCCCCGTGCACAAAGCGAGGTCTATACAGAAATTGTTTGTCGAGATTGGTGTGGAAGAAGTTGCCTGGCCTGCACACCGCCCTTACCTCAACTCCATCGAAAACCTTTGGGATGAATTGAAATGCCGAATGCGAGCCAGGCCTAATCGCCCAACATCGGTGCCCGACCTCACTAATGCGCTTGTGGCTGAATGGAAGAAAGTCCCCGCAGCAATGTTCCAACATCTAGTGGAAAGCCTTCCCAGTAGAGTGGAGGCTGTTATAGCAACAAAGGGGGGACCCAACTCTATATTAATGCCCATGATTTTGGAATGCGAGTATGTCCACATACTTAAAATTCCAAAAATAGATTGACCCTTTAACCGCCAATCTCTCTCAATTCTCTCCCGTCTCCTTCGTCCAGTGTCCACCTCCTGGCATACAGAGGAGGATATGTACAGGGCCCCGGCCATCGACCGCTCCATCCTGCCCACAGCACCCCGTTCAGCCCGGGAGCCAAATGTTGACCGCTCCCGTATCCCACGTGGTCCCCCTTACACCGCCTTCCTGGGCAACTTGCCCTACGACGTCACTGAGGACTCAATCAAGGACTTCTTCAGGGGTGTGGGGGTAAGTGCACTACGAATGTAAAAACATGAAACCGTATGTAAAATGTATACACGCGTGACTGTAATTCGCTTTGGACAAAATAATCTGCTAAATGGCAGATTGTTTTATATTATTATATTATAATGCCCTCAAATTCAAGTCTGGACCTCGAAAACAGTTCCACTGCTCTTTTTCATTATTTCCCTAGAGTCAGGGACTGATTTAGACCAGGGACACCAGGTGGTAATTAATGATCAGGTAGAACAGAAAACCAACAGTAGTCTGGACCTCTTAGGGTAAGATTTGAATACCCCTTTTATAAAGTATTTGTCAAGTTGCTGCTAGTATTTGTTCATCCAAACCCAGACATATCTCTTTCTCTCCCTGTGTAGATCAGTGCCGTGCGTCTTCCTAGAGAGCCCAGTAACCCAGAGAGGCTGAAGGGTTTTGGCTATGCTGAGTTTGATGATGTGGAATCCCTCCTGAGTGCCTTGAGTCTAAATGAAGAGGTGAGTCAATTTTACAAAGTCAGCTACAAGGGAAAGAGTCAGTGAAAACACCATTCTCACCATTCATAGGTTTAGCCACTAGATGGCATCCATTTGTTTTTTAAAGGCCCAGTGCTTTCAAAAAAACAGATTTTTTTCTGTGTTTTATATATATTTCCACACTGAGGTTGGAATAATATTGTGAAAATTCTGATAATGCCTTTCTACTGTAAGAGCTGTTTGAAAAGACTGCCTGTAATGACAGCCTGTTTTGGTGGGATGGAGTTTTGTCCTGCCTGGTGATGCCACCAAGTTGTAAATGAGTTAATAGGCCAATAAGAGAGTTCAAGACCTCTGCCAATAACAGCAAGTTTTTAATTTCCCCCTCCCCCCTAGACCATTCCCAGACAGTCCTAGCAAAATTCTTGCTTGAGAAATTGCTCTTTGCAATCTTAAAAAATAACTGATATTGGCCCAAGATGGAAGGAATGTTGAAACATAATTAACTAAATTACAGTTAACGAAAATGAATGCTTAATCCATTATAAACGAATGTATAGAATTGATTATACAAGTGACAAGTTCTACAGCACAACGGCAAAGTCATGTCTTAAGTGTAAAACTAACCTTTTTATGCCTGTAAAGTACATGTTGGATAAAACATTTCACTACAGGCCTGATGGAAACAGAACATTTGTTGATAAACTTTACAAATGTCGATAAAGTATGCTAGACAAGGAGGCATCTTTTCCTGTCTGTACAATGTATTATGCGAGAAATGTCGGTGGATAGCTTTTATGGGCAAATATTGATCTATATATACTGAACAAAAATATAAATGCAACATTTTCAATGATTTTACTGCGTTACAGTTTGTATAAGGAAGGCCCTAATTAGGCCCTAATCTATGGATTTCACAATTTGGCAGGGGCACAGGCATTTGGGACCCAGGCCCACCCACTGGGGAGCCAGGCTCAGCCAATCCGAGTTTTTCCTCACAAAAGGTCTTTATTACAGACAGAAACACTCCACTTATCCAGCGTGCCATTGAAAGTGAGCAATTTCCCACTGAAGTCGGTTACGATGCCAAACTGCAGTCAAGTCAAGACCCTGGTGAGGGCAACGTGCACGCAGATGAGCTTCACTGAGATTTATTCTGACAGTTTGTGCAGAAATTATTGGATTGTGCAAATCCACAGTTTCATCGGCTGTCCGGGTGGCTAGTCTCAGACAATCCCGCAGGTGAAGAAGCCGGATGTGGAAGTCCTGGGCTGGCGTGGTTACATGTGATCGGCAGTTGTGAGGCCAGTTGGACGTATTGCTAGCTCTGAAGGACGCTCCTGCAGTCAGCATGCCAATTACATGCGCCCTCAGCTTGAGACATCTGTGGCATTGTGTTGTATGACACAACTGCACATTTGAGACTGGCCTTTTATTGTTCCCAGCACCTGTGTAATGATCATGCTGTTTAATCAGCTTCTTGATATGCCACACCTGTCAGGGGGATGGATTATCTGGGAAAGAATAAATGCTCACTAACAGGGATGCAAACAAATTTGTGCACAAAATTTGAGAGAAATGTGTTTTTTCTGCTCATGAAACATGGGACCTAGTAGACATAGTAGAGTTGTAGTCACGCAATGACATGTTGTGTGGTACTCCCACTACGATTCATCAGGAAAGCATGGAGTTTTTGCCTACAGATGAATACATTTGTGATGAACTTCACAGGGTGGTGAAAGTGCAAGGTGATGAGCTTGATGCACCATTCCAATAAGTATCGAGGGTCTTCTTCCAGTGACAGGATGACCGATGCTTGACTGCTGTTTGACTTCAAAAAAAGATTCTCGCTCTTATCCATAATTATCTCATCATTTAGACTAGACTACCTGCACAGCCTAACTACACTACGTCTGTTGTTTGCTAGAGCGCACGTGCCAAGACCAAAGCAGGCCTTTGCTATTTAACTCAGCAGTTTTTGTGACAAACTATCGGTAGAGTGGAAAATGCGATGTACCGTATAAAAATCAGTGTGTCCATGAAAATGTAAACGAAAAAGTCATTTTTGTGTGCTCTACATCATCACGCACAGATGTTTTTAATACGCAACCAGTCCGTTTGGGGTGCCAGATGGGTTGGATGATACTTTTCTCATCAATCATCTTGAAAAAACGTATACTTAACTGGAAAATCAACCAATCTTCCATCGTTAACACAATGAAAATGTCAAATGCTTTATTATCTCAATTTTGAAAGTATGCGGGAGATGGAGAGAAACGAAACAGTGCAGTTTGAGGCCATGTGTCAGAGTGATGTGGGCGCAAAGATGGGGGTGTGAGCATTGGGGGTGGGGGGGGGTCTGGGCAGGTGTGACGCTATCGTTTGTATGTGTACGTTTTGTCATGTAGGAAATAAATATATATACTTTTTTTATGCTCTTTGCTAAGCTATTTTTGTTTTCAATTAAAATAAAACAATCACAGTAAGGTACTTACCCAGAAAGGATTTGATATTGAGATAAAACAGCTGCATTATTGGACCTTTAATGTTTACTCTTTCTCTATGCAGAACTTGGGAAATAGAAGAATCCGTGTGGACATTGCAGACCAGTCTAATGACAAAGGTGTGTATATCTTACCATACACATTTTTGCAGCTGTGCATTCTACATACACTATCGCAGTTCAGATGAACTTGATTAAGCAATCAGAAGAGTTTTGTCTCCACTCGTCTGTCTCTCTCTTAGGGAGGGATAATCACTCCATGGGTGGCCGGGACAGGGACCGGGGGGGAGACTTTGGCCCAGACAAGACAGACTGTGATGACTGGAGGGCACCTCGGCCCAGTGGAGGAGAGAGTGACGACGGGCCGCCTCGGAGAGACGACGCCTTTGGAGACCGTGAGTACAGTACAGGTCAGAAACCTCATGTCCTCTATGTGGGGTAGATTGACCCCCTAATAAACCCCCCTGCCCCCTCTCTGTCTGCCGTTTGCTGCAGGATCACGGGACCGCTACGAGTCAGACAGGCCCAGAGGAGATGATCGCTACGGAGGGGGCCAGGACAGGTTCAGGGATCGCTATGATGACCGGGATCGCAGAGATGACAGAGGAGGTCAGTTGGAATGCCTGGTCTTACACCTATACACATTCAGCATTTTAGTGAGAAGGCTTACTAATATAGTATTTCTGCCGCTTCCCTCAGGTGGTTTTGGTGGTGGTGGTCGCAGGGCATTTGGCACTGGTTACAGGCGCGATGAGGGAGGACAGGATAGCTACCGGCAGGATAGCTACCGGTCGGATAGCTACCGACGGGATGACTACCGGGTTAGTGGGGATCGTTATGGTGACCGTGGTAGTGATCGATACGAGAGACGGGAGGAAAGCCGGGATGACAGAGGTGAGAAAGTTTATTAAAATACATTATCTCATTCTTCATGTGCACCGGCCCAATGAAACCTGTACTGTACCAGGGTGTACTTTTTGGCCATTCTTAGGTGCTGTCGAGAGGCCCAAGTTGATCCTGAAGCCCCGTAGCGTACCCAAAGAGATGGAGCAGAGCAACACCCCGTTTGCCCCCTCAGGCAGGGCTGCCTCCATCTTCGGCGGGGCTAAGCCAGTGGACACGGCCGCCAAGGAGAGAGAGGTCGAGGAGAGGCTGAAGAGGGAACAGGAGAAACTGCAGCGACAGCTAGAGGACAGGATCCCAGACCGCAAGCCCAGAGAGAGGTATGTTACGAAGGGCAGAAGAGCATAGGCTAAAATGAGGAAATGGAGTAAGGAATAAACTTCATGTATAGGATGTTACCCTTGACTCATTGATCCTGGTCATCCCTCAGGCACCCCAGCTGGCGCAGTGAGGACCAACCTGCAGAACGCTCTCGGACGGGCAGCGAGTCTTCCCAACCAGGCAGCCAGTCTGGCAGAGGTGAGAATTTGACTGGCTATGATCGGTAATGCAGTCAGCCGTTATATCAGTACTGTAGTCGCTGAGATGTCTTTGGAGGGTAATGTTGTGATTTCAGCTGACTTCTTTGGGAGGGTTGGTCTAAAATAATAGAATACACATTTCCTTTTGGACGTTGGACAATAAAGTCCTATTTTCTTCTTCCTGTCCCATTTGCCAGCCTCCAAGCGCAGGGAGAGCGAGCGCTCGGTGGACAGTGGTCGTGAAGAGGAGCCCTCCTCCCCTGTGACCCTGCCCCCTCCCAGGCTGGACGGGCAGCCCCTGAAGGTAGTGTTTGCCCCGCCCCCCAAGGAGAACGCCTGGGCCAAGAGGACCATGCCCGTTGGGGGCTCCAGTGAGGGCTCGGCTGGGCAACCTGTCGCCCCCAGCAGTGAGACAGCCCCACAGCTCACCAGGTTAGAGGTCATCCCATAGATTGATTCTATGAGTCACCCCACCCTACAATCCACATGCCCCTAACACCTACAGTGGTTCCTCAATTAAAAGTTTTGAGATTATGCCGCAGGACATTGAGGTAATTTCTGGATTTGTATGTTACCCTGCATCACTGCTTCATATGCTCCAGACCAGGCAGTGTTAGAGCGCTGATTATGCTTTTGGGTACATTGTAAAATGTTGGTCCCATGGCACTAATGTGTCTCTACCTGAGTGAATGCTGTCAATGAATGGGCAATATGACCAAATAAATTCTTCAGAGTTCAAGTAACAGACACATCTCAACATCAACTGATCAGAGGAGACTGTGTGAATCAGGCCTTCATGGTTGAATTGCTGCAAAGAAATCACTACTAAAGTACACCAATAAGAAGAAGAGACTCTCTTTGGCCAAGAACTACGAGCAATGGACATTAGACCGGTAGAAATCTGGGGTACAAATTTAAGATTTTTGTTTCCAACCTCTGTGTCTTTGTGAGACGCAGAGTAGGTGAACAGATGATCTCCGCATGTCTGGTTCCGTCCATGAAGCATGGAGGAGGAGGTGTGATGGTGTATTAGTGCTTTGCTGGTGACACTGTATGTGATTTATTTAGAATTCAAGGCACACTTAACCAGCATGGCTACCACAGCATTCTGCAACGATACGCCATCCCATCTTGTTTGCGCTTAGTGGGACTATCATTTGTTTTTCAACAGGACAATGACCCAAAACACACCTCCAGGCTGTGTAAGGGCTATTTGACCAAGAAGGAGAGTGATGTCGTGCTGCATCAAATGACCTGCCCTCCACAATCACCCGACCTCAACCCAATTGAGATGGTTTGGGATGAGTTGGACCACAGAGTGAAGGAAAAGCAACCAACAATTGCACAACATATGTTGGAACTCCTTCAAGACTGTTGGAAAAGCATTCCTTATGAAGCTGGTAAAAAAGGAAGAACAACCCTTGAATGAGTAGTTGTGTCCAAACTTTTGACTGGTACTGTATATTGAAGTAGCAATTGAGAGAGAGCCCTTTGGAGATTAGGGGGAAATTATCAGACCAAATGTGAGGACACTTCACCTGACACAAGACTAAAGTTATAAATGTATCAATATCACAGACCAACACCCAACAAATATATACATTTATTATAACCCACATAATAATCAAATCAACCTTATAATTGGCAATGATTTATATATTTCCAAAAGAAAGACTCGTATCCATATACAATATTTGTTCATCAACATCTTTGTTTTCATTAATAAAATGATGATAGGCTCAGATGTTTGTTTCAGCTACATTTTAGTTACACCCCCCCCCCAGCTCCACGACCACGGGTAAAACCTTGCTGAGATGATTCATGTATTTGTTGCGTTGTTGTATCGTCAGTTTCTCAAGCCAATACGTCTTGATGCCCTTCACCAGTTCATCTTTGCTTGTAGAGGCTTGACAGAGTTTACAGATAGTTTTCAGTTGATGCCAATCAAGTTTTGATCAGGAGACCTACATTAACATATTTTTTAGATATACTGTAGGCCTACCATAGGCGAGGTGAGTCTCACTAGTGTTGAGTAATTGTGCTGTGAAAAAGTGTTTTAGGTCTACTTACTCTGCTGGCGTCTTGACCCAGATTATTATACAACAAATACAATAATCATTCACAAACAAATGATAATCAATCCCATATAGTCTGTTCTAACAAAAAAGGTTTTAAAGTCTTTAGTACAGTCAAGATTAAAAACAGTTTAATTGAATTCCTGAATTCAGTTGCTTTAGCCGACCATGTTGCGGTTGATTTATTGTTTAATTATTCAAGGCTCCTTTCTCTTCTCTTTGCTGGTTCTTTTAAGAACTTGATGGTATAGCAATAGCCTAATAAACTTTACATTAACTTGAATCATCTCTCTTCATTTTACCCACAAGAAAAATCACGAATAGTCTAGTATAGTCCCATGTTAGCTCAGCTGGTAGAGCATAGCGCTTGCAACGCCAGGATTTTGAGGGTTTGATTCCCATGAGGGACAAGTATGAAGAAAAAAAAGTATGAAAACGTATGCAATCACTACTAGAAGTCATGTCTGGGGCATCGGGTAGCCTAGTGGTTAGAGCATTGGACTAGTAACCGAAAGGTTGCTAAATCAAATCCCCGAGCTGACAAGGTAAAAATCTGTCATTCTGCCAACTGTTCCTAGGCCATCATTGTAAATAAGAATTTGTTCTTAACTGACTTGGTGAAATAAGGTAAAAACAATAAATAAACAAAAAAAATGAATATATTGTTTTTAATTTTATTATTGCCAGTATAATTTAGCCACTTTGACATGCATCATCCAAACAGCGGCTGAAGGGAAAATGCGATCTAATGCCAAAGTCTCGGCGACTTCTTGCCAATGTTCAAACGCTCTCCATACTACATCGGCCTGATGTATCATGTATACATCATGTATACATCGGGCAGATGTACCAGTCAAAAGTTTGGACACACCTACTCATTCTAGTTTTTTTTTTAAATCTTTACTATTTTTACTATTTTTTACATTGTAGATTAAGACATAACACATATAGAATCATGTAGTAACCAAAAAGTGTTAAACAAATCTAAATATATTTTAGATTCTTCAAAGTAGCCACCATTTGCTTTGACAGCTCTTGGCATTCTCTCAACCAGCTTCACCTGGAATACTTTTCCAAAAGTATTGGATTTCCCACATATGCTGAGCAATTGTTGGCCGCTTTTCCTTCACTCTGCGGTCCAACCCATCCCAAATCATCTCAATTGGGCTGAGGTCGGGTGATTGTGGAGGCCAGGTCATCTGATGCAGCACTCCATCACTCTCCTTGGTCAAATAGCCCTTACACAGCCTGGAGGTGTGTTTGGTCATTGTCCTGTTGAAAAACAAATGATAGTCCCAGTAAGCTCAAACCAGAAGAGATGGTGTATTGCTGCAGAATGATGTGGTAGCCATGCTGGTTAAAGTGTGCCTTGAATTCTAAAATAAATCACTGACAGTGTCACCAGCAAAGCACCATCACAACACCACCTCTATGCTTCACGGAGGGAACCACACACACGTAGATCATCCATTCACCTAACACTGCCTGTTCACCCCGCTATCATCCAGAAGGTGAAGATAGTACAGGTGCTTCCAAGCTGGGACCAAGAGACTGAAAAACAGCTTCTATCTCAAGGCCATCAGATTGTTAAATCAAATGTTTTTGTCACATGCGCCGAATACAACCGGTGTAGACCTTACAGTGAAATGCTTACTTACAAGCCCTTAACCAACAATGCAGTTTTAAGAAAATACCTTTAAAAAAATAATAATAAGTAAGAGATAAGAAAAAATTATAATTAAAGAGCAGCAGTAACAGCCATCACTAGGTAGCTTCCACCCAGTTACATAACTGCACCTATGTATGAGGCTGCTGCCTCATACATAGACTTTAAATCACTGGCCACTTTTAATAATGGAACACTAGTCACTTTAATAATGTTTACATATTTTTGCTTTACTCATTTCATATGTATATACCATATTCTATTCTACTGTATTTTAGTCTATACCACTCTGACATTGCTCATCCTAATATTTATATATTCCGTAATTCCGTTCTTTTACTTTTAGGTTGTGTGTACTGTTGTGAATTGTTAGATATTACTGCACTATTGAAACAAGTCCAAATCAATGTAATATACCCAATCACGAAGAAATCCATTAATATTTGGTTTAGGAAGGTCATAAAAAAAACATGATACTGAGACTATTTATTTTAAAAGAACAGAATAGCGTGTTTTAAGATGTGTTTCTCTGTGCTATAGTATGGTTGCTTCATGTCAACAAAACTAATTTACTTGCTATGCTTTTTAAGGTGGGTGTATAGCAATCACAACCTCTGGCCTGCACGGACCTCTAGGATTATTTGAGAAAGTAAGCAAGCACCAATGAGCTTCATGAAGACACACTCAAAGATGCCCTCTGGTGGTTTCAACAAGCATTAACGGCAACAAAGTCTGACAGTGAAATACTATGACTCATGCACTGTAACATGCTGTACCATACCGCAGCATTCTGCAAGCTGTGCTGCAGTATGATCCAACTTTTAAATGAGGACCCACTGTATGAACAGGGATGCCCTACCCTGTTTGATATTCTAGCAATGCACCTAACTGAGGAGAGTTTAATCAACCATGTTTCAGCAGTACATTTCTCCATGGACATATTCCATTGACATGTGTATTTTTTTTCAGCTCCTCAAGCTTAGCTGATGAGGCAAATAAAAAAGGTAAAGATTGGTTGCTGACACTGAATTTACTGCTATATTGAGATTTTAGCAATGTTCAGACTTTTCAATTAAACTCATACTTTTTCCGCAATTCTGTTCAGAGGTCGAGCTCAGCGAATAAGTACAGTATGCAGCCTTGCTATAATGGACGCAGACCCACATGACAATATGGAGGACAATGCAGACAGACGTGGAATGAAAGAAGTGAAGATGTTTGATGCCAAAAGAGTGAGATCTCTGCTCTGCACCACAACCTGGCTGGAGCAGCACTACAGCTCCCTTCCTGCTAACCTGCTTCAATAGAAACCCACCCCACAGTGCTGACTGGCTGCACCATCAGGACTGTACCTAAACATAGAGAAATAATGACTGGTTTTAAGTAAAAGAGACTGGAGGTTGAAGTTTTAATCATTATAACAATTTTGAAAGGTGGGGTTGAGAAAACATGTATTGCTACGGGCGTCGTCGCCACCCACCACCAGTCTAAATGCTGGACTATGTAAGCTGTCTGAGCTCTGTAAGCCTGGTTATGCTAATGATGGAGCGCCTGTGTCCAAGAGGGACAGACAAGAGTTTTAATAAAAGAAAACAGACAGTCTCCTTATTTTAGGGGGCTTTGCTGACATACCTTAACTTCTTTTTGACTATGAGGGAAGCAATGTTTGTGTTCCTCTGATCATCATGTATAGCAGTCATTAGCTGCTTCTTTCCAGGGTCTTTCCCAATACACCGTCAATGGCTTCCTGCTTCCTTCACAGAAAGGAACCGCTTCCTTGTCTCATCCGGACCTGCCTGGAGGTCAATGCCAAGGCAACCATGTCATGGAAAATCATATGAGCTGTGTGATAAATGTTTTGGAGGCATGCTCTTCACTCACTCTTATCCATGTGCCAAGTGTTGACTGGCATTTAATGCAGAGGATGTTTGTATGTAACCCCACTATCACATGTAACTGAAGGAGATCTCATTAAATGTTTCTGGATGTTTCTGTTTCTCTATCTGTTCCATGCATGACTGTAGAACCAGACTCTTACGGTTCTTTAAGCCATGGGAATGTCAAGTCACCCGTAACTCACTATGGGGAGAGCTTGATATAAGGATTTTTTTTATATAGATATACCCCAAGGGTAATGGTACGCCACTGCTAAATTATGCCGTTTTGATTGTCGAATCGTAACCCCTCATTTCCCACCTTAAAACAATATTCACCCAGATTTCGGTTTCTAGGTGTGTTTTTGTCACATTTTAGGTTCACTTCAAACAGATGAAAGTTTGATATTTATCTTGTAATATCCTGTCTATACAAACCACCTCTTTCTTCACATCCCTGACCTGTGTGACCCTCAGGTTGTGACCTCTAACTTTGTGTGACAGGACTCATTAAGCACAGCATATTTTGGGTGGGTTCTCTGCTTCGGAACGCTGATAGTAACAGGCATTTCTGTGTAATTCTGAGAGGGGGAGAGAGAGCAGGGAACAAGACTCAGTGTGTCTGAGGAGTATACTGTAGCCTGAAGCTGGTCCAGCTGCATGTGCTCCGAGTCACTGTTAAACTCTTGACATTTTCCCAGCATCTTTTCCTGCTTGTCTCCCATATGGTCTATTCCTGGATACCAAGGCAGGCGCCTCCGCCCCCAGGGGAAGTCTAGATGTCCTATCCTGGGAGGGAGAGACAAAGCCCCTGGCTGTGTTCAGTCAAGGTTAAGGGGGGCCAGTAATGGGAACACTGCCTCAGATCTGAATTCAAGGTTGAATTAAAGGAATTTTACAAGGTAATACCCTCACCACAGCTTTGAGGAGTCACAGTTGAACTTTCTTCCCAAAAAAGCAGCTTTTATTGGTCACTTTTGAATGTGAATCTATTAAATTTCCTACCTAACTGCCTATTATTTGTCATTCTCATACATTGTTATAAAAATGTTTTTTAAACTACTATTAATAGTATCCTCAATATCATGAAGATGGTTCCTATTTGGCACATTTCCATCACATCGCTTGTTCTGTACCTGTTTCCTCCTCTGTTTTCCATAACTACAACCTTTTGCCACTACTACGTTTCATATCTGGCCTTTGTATCGGGTCAAATAATATATTTTTTTAAATGTCTCAAGTTACCTACTGACAATTCCCAATCCTAACATGAGGATTGATTGATATTTGGTCCTTTACTTCCTGGCTTGCTAACTCCTAGACACAATAGGGATAGTTCACCCAAATGACCTATTGCTTTCCTTACCCTGTAAGCAGTCCATGCTTTGGTTGTTTTACTTTTTAGGATTTTGTGGCACAAATCCAACATAAGTCAGTGGTACCTTTTGGTATATTAGCATTTTTGCACTTCATTTCCAAATCATCTACTGTATATGTAACGTCAATGACACAATCCATTTTTAGATACTTTAGGATGATTTGGACATGTACATTTTGTACTGTCATTTTGTAATTTGGGTGAACTATCCCTTTAAATATAGCCAGCATTCACTTAGCCTTTTTTCCAGGAGCAACCTCCCTAAAGGGAAGAAGTTTGTAAGTCCCACATATTGTACTTGAATATACAGCACTTCATTTTGGTTACTTTCCCTTTTTGTCTTGTGGTCTGTGATTTGGACCATGTTTTGTTCTGTCCTGTTTATGGATTATGCCCACACTTGGCACAAATCTGTCCTTGGTCAAACGGTATTTTTCTTTTAGGTTTACCATATGCAGACAACTATGTTCTATTTGAGTTCATGCTAATGTGTGTTTGGATGTAGAAAGACAAAGTGGTAGGCTAAAGGAGGGTGCCCCTTAACACTGATAATCATTTGAAAAATACTAGTTTTGAGAATGTGGCTCATTCATTTACATCGTTGAAACAATTCACAAAGACAAACGGTGTAAAATATAGTGTTTATTAATATATCATATATGTACATTGTAGTATAATACATCTTTATTACAGAAATCTGTGATGTTGATTTGCAACATTTGAAATTTGAAAAGGAGCATAAAAGTAGACATAAGGAAACAAATTGACATGAATTTATTGTACAAATTTTGCAATGGCCTTCTCAATCTCCAGCCTCAAACTCCATTGAAAATCTATGGTTGGAATTGAAGAGGGGTGTCAATTTTGACACCTATCTTTTTTAGATTGTTTATTATTACCTGTAAATAAATACAAATATTGAGCAATTGTATAAAATAATAGAATTGCCCCCTTTTTTTGCATACAATATACTATAGCTCAGTATTTGTATTATGTATCTCATATAGTCTTTTTTGCTCATCTTTATGAAGTGTGACAATTCTGGTCATGACTATTTTTCTCACTCTCCTCGCACTTTCTCAGGGTTTCTCTCATCTCATATTTGGTCTCTATGATCTGTCTGTCGTCTCTGTCATATTTTTTCAATGTATAGAAACCCATGGTGAGTGTTTTTTTAGTATGGTTATATGTCACTGTGTCTGGTATGCTTTGATAACTAGTACTGTCTGGAAGCCCAACTACAGATCCTCAGTTTCATCCAAACCCGCTCCCTGTGATCAGTCTACTTCACACAGGACCTAAGTAAGTTGATTAAAAGGAGTAAATTGTACTGTGGTTAAAGCAGGAGGGGTTCAGTTGTAAACACACAAACGGGGATCTGGAAACAGACACAACTGGAGGGGTGGAAAGAGAGGGTTAGGGAAAGAGAGTTGGGGGTCAATACCTGCAAGGGCCGTCTGGAGGGAGCAACACATTTACAACAACAAGACATAGCCTGGCCTGCTGTTTTCAGTCTACCGAGGTAGGAGGGGAAAGAGAAAGAGAGGAAAAGGGGGTTGGAGTAAGGGAGTGAGAGACTGGGTTTGGAGGCACATCAAGAATTTGCCTTTTAAGGGGTACGGTCTCCAAGTCCTGCGAGTTCACATGCAGCAGCCAAAACACTGAACAGGATAAACAAAGAACACCGAAAAAACAAAGCAAGAATAATACTAATGTTATTCTCACTCTAGTATAAAGGGCCTATTTTGGGAGCAGAAGCAAAGTGTGAGAATGGGTAAGAGTAAGTGAACTTTGTCTACTCTAAGGTCTAGACAAAATGATAGAGGTTTAGAGTAGATGGATGGCCATAGCAGCACTTCTGACCACTTCAACTCTGCTGGAAATATTTGGAATTGATGTTGCAAGTTCCACGTTTGTAAGTAGCATAGGGAGAGGAGACTGCCTCCACGCTAAGAGGTCTGTGTCTTTTAGAGCATCTAAACTGCAACTATTGTGGTTTTGTTGCTTTGTGAACCCATTTCTAGACAATACATGCAATGTCTGGCAAAATGACTGTATATGTGTGAGCAGGAAACAGAGACGGTTTCAGAGCGAGAGAGTGAGAGAGAAACAGAGCGGTATTGTATATGCGTATGAGAGAAGAGAGTTACTTAGAGGGAAAGAGAGAGGGTAACCATTTGTGCCTGGGAGAGAGGGAACGAAGGAGAGAGACCATATATGTACTGTATGTCTATATGTGAGTATTTGAAATGGGGGGATGCATATGTCTGTGTGAGACAGAAGGAGAGAAGGGAGAGAACGTATATCCTCTGGCCCTTGGCGAGTGTGCGTGAGGCTGAATGGGAGCCAGGAAAAGGGGAAGGGCCTCGTGTCCGCTGACAAAAACAGCTGCCTGAGAGTACGCAGGAAAACAGTGTCTGGTAGAGTATAGGGAGCAGGGGACAGGGAAAGAGAGGACAGGAGAGAAAGAGAGCACCAGGGCCCACATCTCTATATGGGTTGCGCCCTGAGTGCGGAGCCTTGCTGTGGGGAGGAAGTGGAGCCTGTGCCCTTAGTGAGAGGGTCACTGAAGCGCCGAGGTCCAGAGAGATCCAACAGCGTCAAGATGAAGCTGACCAAGGTGAGTGTCTGGGTGGGCTTGTTTAGGGGTCACAGCTGGTCCAATACAAAATAACTGTATTTTAGGAAACCTTGCACATCATGCATGATATACTCATACATTTGAGTGCATGTGTTTGGTCTGTGTATATTAGCGTGCTTGTTTCTTTGAGTTGTGTCTGGTGTCTGTGCCCATGTTTGGGTGCAGGGTTTGAATTACTCGGGGCTATAGAGGGATGGCTACCCCCATAAAAAATCATGGCCCCCTCATCAGAATGGAAATTGTCAAAGAAAGAGACGTCGGGCACCCCCAAGAGTCTGTGTATAATTGGAACCCTGTTTGGGTACATGAGTGTTATTGTAAAGTCTCCATGGTTACAGCACATGCTGTGGAGCGTGGGAATGCTTAGCCCCCGGGACGACGTCAGTCTATTGCATCCAACTGACCCGTCAGTATGGGTGTGGTCAAAAGGGATCATCCTCTTTTCATGCTCTCAAGCTATTCATTTAAATTATTATTTACCTATCACAGAGCTGATGTACAGTATTGGTGGCCTATGTGGAATTTATTTAATTTTGACTGGTTTGGCTGCAGCTGTGAATGTCAAAAATGCTCCATGAACAGATAAGTACGGAAGAGATATCATTGACTTCTTAATAAATACACTTCACAACAGTGTCCTTCTGGCCGATGCCTGTTTTCCTGTTGCTAGAATGGCAATGCTTTTTATTGGGTGCCAAAGGCAAGGTGGTGGTTATACTGGTGATTGTTTTTAAGCCTCACAGGTTATGTGCTATGAGTCATGATGCGTCACAGCTTTGTTATACTGCTGGCTACAGTACATCCTATGAGTGGGCTGGCTGTGTTATCTTAGAGAAGCTCCATTAATGGCTTATAGTATTCAATTACTTGGCAACCAAAAGAAAAACACAATTTGCTGTAGCCGAATGCACAACAGGGATCAAAGCCAGAGGTGTAATTTCTGCGATTGAATCTATCGTGATATGATACTCACTCTTTCAAAGCCTATCTTGATCACCAGAGAACATTGTGATATTGGCTTATGATCCCCTCACCCTAAGCCAGAGCTGGGCAGCTCTCCATCTCTTGAATGTGAAGATAGAGTACAACAACACTGTAGTGACTTGATTGGAATAGATGACTAGATATTCCTCTTGTTCCACCTGTTACAGCTGTAACACACAACGGTTCTGCAGGCTCAGATTACTCATCCCTTCAAAAGTCAAAAGAAAATGGTTTGAATTCCTTAAAGAACCAACGACGCTTTAAACTGGCACTGCCTTACAGCGACCATATTCCACAGGCATTTTCTACACACCCAACACAGAAAAGAGCATTGGAGGATAAAGGGTAAAAATAGCCTCTACGATCCATAATGCTCACTCAGACACAGACACAAATACACACCGTTCCACTGGCACACATAACCACAAACTCACTCACATGGAAACTCACTCACTTCCTGTTATCGTGGTCAAACTTTAGTCAAACCCCAGGGAAGCTTTGACTAGACATGACTCCTCTGGTTTAGAACAAAACTGTTACCAGTACTTGAGGAATGTTTGTGTGTATGGGGCAGCGTATGAGATGAAAGTAGAGAAATGGGAAAAGGAAATGTCTTTCCTTTCTCCAAAACCTGCCACCCCAATAAATCCCAGACCCACCCATTTAAATAACAGAACCTCTGAAGATAATATTGTATGCAAAAGAGTGTTTTGAAAGAGTAGGAAATGTTTTGGGAATGAGCTGGAATTTGGCAGGGAGAGTAGGGAGGGCACATAGAGTAAGTGGGATATGATTCAGCATTGTATTACTCTCATGGAAAATGAATGTAAATATTCCCAAGATAACTACAACCCCAAAGAGACCCTAGCTTTGTTTACTCTCGTGCGTATGTTTTCATAGTCTCTCTCTCTCTCTCTTTCTCTTTCCGTCTGTACAGCTGTACCTTATCAACATTTGGCTTAGCGCTGTCTTACACAATCATTCCTCAAGCAATACAGCTCCCCCTTCACTCCCTTTTCCCCCACCCCATTTCCTCTTGGCCAATGTTCCCACTCTCAAAACCTTTTTCATTTACCTCCATGTTGCTCCATGCATTTCCCCTATTCCCCAAAGTGTTATATCCTTTGTATTTAGAGAGAGAGGGTAACCAACCAGCTAAAAGCAGTATTTTATTTTAGAGGTATCATTCTATATGTTCAGTACTGATGAGGATCAGTGAGGCTCATTCGGACTTCGTTTCTCAGTATCTCTGCACAGTTAAAGTTGTAATGATGGGAGGCAGTTCTGCCTGATTTGCTCTCGACACAGGCTTATTCGACCCCCTATTTGAGGTTCAAAAGCTGTTGCTCCCCCCTCTCTATTGTAGTTGTCTCTGTCCATATATCCTTCTTTGTAAATAACTACACATGTCCATGTGAATCTTCCTCGGGAGGCAGCTCTGCAGAGTGGTCACTTGCTGGCACATTTTGAAAGTCATAAAATCTGATTTGAAACCTAACCCTAACCTTAACCACGGTGCTGACCCAAATGCCTATCCCTACCCAACATATTTTTGTTTTCATGAATGTTTACAATTTTGCGGCTGCTATCTAAGGGGAAATCTCTCAGTTCTGCCTCCAGGACAAGACTCATGACAATAAACATCAACCTGTTGTCCATCTATGTGTATTTGAGGATGTGACAATAAAATTTGTTCTAGGGCCAATTCAACAGCTGTAATCAAATCCCCATCCCTCATCTATCCCCCAACCCTACCCTCCTCTCCAGGTCCCAGACTCCAAGCATCTTGTCAGCTCGAGGAAGTACCCCTGTATTTTGTTAAACTCTCCTGTGGCCTTCCTGCCCCTCCCTCCCCCTCTCCTCCACTCCTCTCCAATAGAAAAAAGCTACAGACAAATAAACGTCCCTGGTCCCTCCGTTTTCACATGAGCCGGAAATTCCATGGCGCTTAGGCCTTTTTTACGGCTGGACTGAATTACCCTATGTGTTGTTCTGGGATTCCTGTGAGTTACACTCAAATGATGTAGTGGTTAGATAAACGTAGGTCCCGAACGCAGATATACTCAGTCATTATAGTCACGTTTCTAATAATGTATTTACTCTCCTATTTAGGAATAGTCCTAAATCCTGTCAAGGTCACAGATTATTGGTATTTATCACTATTCTCTTGAGCATTATGGCATTTAATAGTTTCATCTTGGCTTCTAGTTGGCTGGGTAGAAATATCTACATAATGCTTCCATCTATCCCATCCTCTCAGATCAACAGAGGTGGCTGGGGAATAGGGGCTAGGAGTTGATTTGGAACTCGCAAGACCACCTCTGGATTGTGTGAAAAAAATGTGCTACGCCACAGAACTGACGCACTTTGCACACTACCTGTTGCACCTCTCTCTTCCCCCCACGTGGTGTAGCTCTTGTGCTATTGGTAACATGGCACAAGTTTAGCCCACCTTTATTATGTCAATGTCTAATCTTGCAACCTGTGTGCATGCATTAAAACGTGTGTGTGTGCGTGCCTGTGTGCGAGAGAGAGGAGAGAGAGAGAGAGAGAGTCAGAGAGGGCTCCAAAACCACACGAGGTGGCTTTTGGTGGGATTGTGTCTGGAGAGTATTTACAAGTTTGGATCTATAATTGTCTACCACAATTATACATAAACAACCATAACAGTTTAGAAAATTCGTGATGGTTAACATGCAATGTTAGGACCATTTTGACATGCCCCCAGAAAATACATATCTAATTCCCAATCTTAGGGAAATTTCTTCACTCTCCCCTCCCAGATCTGACCAATCACAGAGTGGAATTCCAGTCATTCAATTCCACAATAGCCTTTCCTTTAATGGCTCCACCCACAGCGACAGAGCAGAGGGGGACTAAAAGAAACAAGGCAACCTTTAGTTGCAAACTATGTTTTGAGGACTTTTTGGAGATGTAAGAGAACTTTTGAACTAAAAAGTCTAACTCGGACCTATGCCCCGAGGCGTAGATTTAAAGGAAAAAGAAATGAATAAGGTAAGAAAATAATGGGAAAGTAATTATTATTGAAATGTATTTTTTTATTGCAGGACTAGTATTACATAGTACTACTTATGGTCAATCAAATAATGCAAATTCGTGAGGGAATCAAAGTGTTACATTGAGGTGTGGGGGACTGTGCAAGCATCCTCTTTGACAGTTTTCATCCCATTAATTTGCGCACGCTGCGCCTGCCATCTCCCTCGAAATGTTGTCATGTTGACATCAATAGCTATAGTCTCTTGTCGAATGTTCCAGTGCTGTTAGTTTTTTTAATAAACAATTGTCTTTTTCTGTAAATGTTTTTGCGCGGTTAGATTAGTGGATTAAGTCATCTTTCCAAACTCGCTTGTTCTTTGACAGTACACCATAGTCGAAAGTTACACAGCATCACATCGGACAGGGTTATTTGTCCGACTGAATGAGATATTCGAGACTCTTCCACAGGGTAATCATCCTCTGGTAAACTATACTCAATTGAAATGATAAAGTACTAATATTGTCGTTTTACTATGTGATTAATATCCTCGCCTTAGTGGAGTCTATTTGCCCATATTACAGTATAATCCGATGTCATAGCAGGCTAATTGTGAAGTATTCTTGCAGGTCTGATACAGAAACCCTAAAAGGAAAGTGGTTAAAGGATCATATGACTCCAATGCGCACCCCTCCCCTCCCGTCACACCCCTCCCCTCCCATCCCCAATGTGTTCTGTGTTCGTTACTGCGTCATAGCAATTTCCCAATCCTTTACCATTATTATGATTTTGTGAAAGTGTATTTTGATCTCCTTAGGTGTGTGTGTTTGTGTGTCTGTCTGTGTTTGCGGGTGTGTGAACTTAATGACAAATGTCAATTTGAATAACCAGGTGGTGATGGTAAACCAGGTAGTGTGTGTGTGTGTGCTTTCGTGCATGTGTTGTGTACAATGTGTGTGTGTGTGAGGGGGAGATGTGGATGTGTGCTTTAATCTCCTCCAATATCATATTCTCATGTCAAAAGTTTCTTCCCTAGGGTCTGAACATAATAACATGAGGGAAACCACAGTGGATAGGTAACACGATAACATTGTCCAATCTTTCCTTTGGCAGTGATAACCGTGTTACTGCTAATAGACTGGCGCTGCTGTGTACTGCAGTGACCCGAGCATGTCATTTATCAGTTGATAGATAGGGCCCACTCCAGCAGCAGTGTTGTGGTTCAGACTCTGAGGGAGAAAGGAGCAGAGACACAGTAGAACCAGCCCAAGTCTCATCATAGGATTACCTATCTAGGATCAGTTTTGCATTTTAGATCAAAATGAATAAGAATACAACGGAAAGGGGGGACCTGATCCTATATCAGCAGTCCTACTCTGAGAGATATAAATACGGCCCCTGAACAACAGGATCAGGATTGGGAATGTGAGAGGAGAGGACCCTAGCCAGCGACAGCAGCATTGTGGCTGACCACCAGAGGTTAAAACAGTGAGGAGGGCTACACAGGAAGTGTGTCATGGCGCAGCGCTGACCTCACCACTGGAACAAGCTGTCTCTGTTCCCTCCGCTGCCTGTCCCACCCTTTTGAGACACACTGGCCTTCTGTGGAGGAAAGGACGGAGGCTGCACAGAGAACACACACACACACACGTGTACACACACAAACATGTACACACACACGCATGCACGTAAACACGTGCACACATTCAAAGACAGACACACACACATCCGCATCTTTAGACTTTCTATTAAGGGAAGGGGAATACAAAGAGAACACACACACAATTATGCACACACACACACACTTGATCTCCATCTGTGACACACTGGCTTTAAATCGAGGGAGGGGGACTGTACTGCAGACCCATATACACAAACAACCCCTGTAACAATATGAGTCACAAAGACTCATAGTGGAGAGAAGATGGCATATTACAAATGTTATTATGCTACCGTAATAATTTTACCAGATGGCACATAAAGTATGATGCTCTTGCACTGAACAGTGAACACTCTAAGCTGCTCTGCAGCTCTTCTCCTTCAACTCTTCTCCCTCAGCTGCTAGTGGCCCTCATCCAGCCAGTGCGCCACAACATCAGAGGAGTTGACATTCAGGTCCAAATACAGCTTCAGTTGTTTAGATATTGGAGTCTAAAGGGAAACCCAAGAGAAGACCTACCCTTATAGAGTATCTCTATAGTCCAGCTGCCTCGGGCCCCCGGCCTCGCTTTAGCCTGGGGTCAGTGGGTCCAGTCCGGTAGAGAGAGTGCCACACAATAACCATCATTGTGTAAACTAAATATCAAGCTATTTTTGGAGGGGAAGAGGGAGTCAGAGCATCCAGGGGGTCTGTAGGGATGGATGTGTGTAGCATCTGTGTGTATGGGTTGGCTCCTCCCTTCAATCACGCTTCTGTTCTGGGGGCTTCTGGTAGACAGGGAGAAGGAAAGGGAGGGATTTATTTTCAAAAAGCGGTTCTTTGACTAAGGAACTTCTGGTTTTCTGAGCTGGACGACATAAAAACAAGAGAACAGAACCCTTTTGTGTGCTGAACTGCTGTTGATGCCTGGGGGATGCTGGGGGGTGGGGGAAGGGGGGCTGTCCCAGAGCAGACGGGAGACACAGGGACTTGGCGATAAAGGTTGTCCCATTACACTGACTGACTACACAAACAGTCAGGTTTGTGAGGTAGCAACTCACTGGTGTGCACTTGAAGGGTGTTTTTAGGAGAGGAGGGGTTGTAACAGAGAACTGTCTGCAATTTTTTTTAACCCAGAGTCTGAAGTTCTATTTGGGCAGCTAACGAGGTAAGATGTTATGCATGCCCATTTTAGACATACTTTGCCATGAAGGTGAATGGGATATATAGCCTGTTGGTGAACATTGCGAACTTGTAATAATAAATCATGTTTGTATAAATAAAGTACAGTATGAGGAGAATGTTAGCATGTTTTTGAACAAATATGTAAACCAATGGCTGGAGAGCGAAAGATCATGAAAACCACAGACAAACTTTGTAAAGACGGAGGGAAAACCAAGATATTTGGTTTGAATCAACTCAACCAGTCTAAGTTTTCAAGTTGCTGTGTACACTTTGAAAAAGGGGTTTTCGGCTGGCCCCATAGGATAACCCTTGGTTATCCCTTTTTTGTTACAGGTAAAAAAAAAAAAAAACTTTTGGGTAGAACCCTCTGTGGAAAAGGTTCTGCATGGAACCCACAAGGGTTCTACCTGGAAACAAAAAGCAAATAGATTCTACATAGCACCTTTTTTTACTAAGAGTGTAGCAGTTTCACTCGATACCTTTATCTATCTTTTCTCCCCATCTCTCTTTCCATCCATCCTGTCCTCACAGCTCTCATTTGGCAGCTGATTATCCAAAGAGAGCCAATCATTCCTTTTATGTCATACAGAAGGATCCATGAGACACATGTCTCACATGGGGGACATTTTCATTTGTTACACCTAATTGTTATTGTAAGGCCCCAACTTGCACATTGTTTCAACTGAGTGTTTACCAACTGTGGCCGGCTGCTTGTGCTTATGTCAGTATCCAGGTCTGTGTTCAGTATTGCACAATGTTGTGAAGTGTTCTCAATGACTGAAATGCCTCTCTGACAAGTAAAGTAAGGAGTCATGTCAGCTCTTTATCTCTGCAACATTCATTCCATTGCACCTTTTCTGAACGCATCCCAGGGTATGCAGGCGCTGCAGTCCGTCCGTCTGTTTCTCTGTCTGTCTGCCAGGTGGTCTGTAAATGCAGAGTGATCGTGTCTTTAGCAAAAATGTTGTGAAACCATGCCCAGTATGTGTGAAACTGCTTACAATATTTTACTCACACACAACAGTAGGCTTGCGGTGAAGTTCATTTACAATTTTATTTAAAGTCTCTATTTAAACTTTGTTCCCGGTCCACTCCATGGCTGCAGACAGGTAGAAAGTTTCAGAGAGACAGTTGTTTAGTGTCATGCCTGGTATGCTTGGGGTCAGTGGTGAGGTGGGGCCATGGGTGGGCAGGGAGAGGGGGGGGGGGGGTGCCAGCCCTGGGTGTCCACACAGTTGCGTAGTGAACATGGTAAGCACAGTCTCCTGCCAGCTGTCCAAATAGTGCCCAGTCGTAGCGGGAGAGGAGAATGGAAAAGTGTGCAAACAAGCCCCTTTACTGAAGAGGAAAAGCACACACTGCCGTAACAAAGGTTCATTATATGTTTCAGTTTGATTTCCGGACCAATGAAAACAGACAGGCTTTGAGGCAGTAGATAGATTGTACTGTACACACACGAACATGGACACGCGGCCATGCATGGACACTTCTGAGGGCTTACATTAACTGGTGGATTTGCCCTCAGTATATCTGAGTGGGTGTTTCTATGCCTTCATTTCTTCCACAAACATTCTCCATCCTTTCTTTCCTTAGTTCACGACATAGGGAGAGAGAGTGTGTGAATGTGTGTCTGTGTGTAAGAGCAGAGCAACCATTTGTTTACATTGGCTTAGTTACCATGCCATGAAACGTGTAACTCCCATCCCCCTGCAGTCTCATGTTCGAAAGCCAATTTCATGTTGTGAAACAAAGTAGGATCATGGGCGTGTTACTAGAAGATTACCTCCGTTATAGGACCAACCATCCAGAGGTTCTGGAGCAGAAATACGGATCAGCAACACCTGACTGCAAAACTCCTTTCACTCAAACACGCCAACAACCTGCTAGTGTGTGTGCTACTCCCTAAGTACTGAGTTTCTGAATGTGTGTGTATCTGTGTGTTGACAGACGGGCAAGGAAGAGCCCCATGTCTTCAAGGAGAAGACCTTTAGGAAGAGGCGTCAGTGTGGGGTGTGTCGTCAGAGTGTGGACAGCACAGGGTCCTTCTGTCGAGGTGAGTGTCTCTCTCTCTGTCTTTCTCAGACTCTCTCTCTCCCACTTCTCTCTCTCCACCCTCCTCCATGGAGGATCCTGTTCAGCTGGCACTCCTGTCAGCTCTAGCTAGCTGTCTCTCTCAGAGCCAACATCCTCCTGACTGTAAGCTGATTATTGTCTAGGGAGCTAGGCTCAGTTAGATCATGTTTTTAACAATCAAATACACAAAATGAACCTGGATGATGGAAGCTGACTAATTGCTCCATTCTCTGTCTCCCTTTGTTCCATTCTCATCCTTCTCTCTCCAGTGTGTAAAACAGCCACTCACAAGAAATGCGAGGCAAAGGTAAGACTCCAAACTGATTCACTCCTGCGTAACTTGCCCAACTCTGGAATTGTCCTCCCTGTCCCTACCCTATGAGCTAGATGCCACCTCTGAGTTGAGCTGCAGCGGGTTAAGGAAGGCTACAGTTTCTTTCCACTGATGTGAAGGCTTCACTGTTCCATTCCCAGAACGGGGACCGGCCGCACCCAAGCCCCACGCTGCTCCATGTGAAAGGGTCATTGATGGAGGAGTGAATGCCAACTTTGGCCTGGGGCAGGGACAGACTTGGCAGACTGCGGCGGCGGGCGCCATGCATTATGGAAGAAAGCATGTGGCAGAGATTGCCTTCCAATCTTCGTAGCATCTTTTCCATCTGATGAGAGAGCATTAGAAGATAAAAGTAGCAAATAGAAGATAAAAGTGGAAAGTAGCAAATCAATAAAAGTCCAAAGCCGGTTGTTTTTTCAATATAATTTTCATATTTGATGATTTCTAGCTAGGAATGGGCACAAACTCGTCTGCAGTAGACCTGGAATAGTATGTAGGCCACTCTTGTCCTGTGGATTGTAAAGGTCTGGCTGTTTCCTCAAATTAATGCTTTTCGTCAGAGGGATATTATTTCCACATTGTTGTGTTGTTTGTGGCCTGGATGTGTTTGGGTTTGGAGATGATAGCTGCTTAGCTGAGGCTGTCCTGTTGACTGGGGGTGGTCGGTGCCCAGGCAGCGATAGACATCGGTCCTGCCCAGGAAGGGAGAGGCCAGGCCAGCCTCCGGGGGCATGGCCATCTCAACTGTTATCTGGCCTTAAGAGCAAGCGCTGAGGGCTAAAGGGGCTCGCCCATGAAAGCTTGGGATTCAGGAAGCTCTGATCGAAGGAAGCTGCCTGGGGTTTTATTGAAACCACATACAAGAAGAGCAAACACAAACCCCAAATACACATGGTACAACATCCGTCTGGCCCTGAGGGTTTTATAAGTTATTGTCCGAAAATCTGTCTGATTTCAATAAAAAAGACCAGCCTCTGTGTTATGCTAGTGTAATAACCTTAGCTTTATCACAGTCATTGAGAATGAAAGAGAGAGCGAGAGATCGACAGATGTCAGGCCAGGGCCCATTTCCACAAAGCAGGTCCCAACCTGTCCATATACAGATGTATGATCTTAAATTAAGCCAGTTTGCTACAGCAGGAAAACAGTCCTGCAGCAAGAGGAAATGTGAATTATTATGGGTATTATAATTCATGGAAATAGTTTGAGGTGTTGATACATTTTTTGTTAGGGCAAATCAAGTCTGACATTTTAAAGTGGAAATTACAAACTTTAGAAGCCTTTTTAAAATCTTGAATACACTACAAGTTTGCATTTCCTGCTGTGCAGAAAATTCTCAGCAACGACTGATCAAATTAAGATCCTACATCTTTACTCTTCTTCATTATGATCTAAAAGGTAAAACTGATCCTAGATCAGCACTCCTACTCTGAGAGGCTTTGTGGATAAGGCCCAGATCTGTATTATCACTTGTCACTTTGCATGATGACGAGTTTCTCACACGACTGGCCTATCTGAGTGATGTTCTTTCTCGCCTGAATCTAGGAGTACAGGGACTCTGCGCAACTATATTCAATGTGCGGGACAAAATTGAGGCTATGATTAAGAAGTTAGAGCTCTTCTCTATCTGCATTAACAAGGGCAACACACAGGTCTTTCCATCATTGTATGATTTTTTGGTGTGCAAATGAAGCTTACGGACAATGTCAAATGTGATATAGCGAAGCACCGGAGTGAGTCTGGTGCACAATTACGCAGGTACTTTCCAGACACGGATGACACAAACAACTGGATTCGTTATCCCTTTCATGCCCTGCCTCCAGTCCACTTACCGATATCTGAACAAGAGAGCCTCATCGAAATTACAACAAGCGGTTCTGTGAAACCTTGCGTGGCAAATCGCGCTGTTAAGACACTGATGCCCTTTGCAACCATGTACCTATGTGAGAGTGGATTCTCGGCCCTCACTAGCATGAAAACTAAATACAGGCACAGACTGTGTGTGGGTAATGTTTTAAGACCGACTCTCTCCAATACAACCCAACACTGCAGAGTTATGAGCATCCTTTCAAGCACACCCTTCTCATTAACCAGTTTTTTTCGATGAACAATAAGGTTTTATATGTAAGATGGTTAAATAAAGAGCAAAATTAGTTATTATTATTATATTATTATTTGTGCCCTGGTCCTATAAGAGCTCTGTCACTTCCCACGAGCCGGGTTGTGACAAAAACTCACACTGATTCTTATGTTTAATAAATGTATCGTATAGTGTGTGTGTGGCAGGGTTACAATAATGGCAACAAAAAAAAACATTTGAGAGTGAGCTGACCCTGGTGCTAGAGGGGGTACACAGCTGGAGGTTGAATGTTTGAAGGGGTACGGGACTATGAAAAGTTTGAGAACCATTGACATAGACTGACCAAATGAATCTAGGTGAAAACAATGATCCCTTATTGATGTCACTTGTTAAATCCACTTCAATCAGTGTAGATGAAGGGGAGGAGCCAGGTTAAAGAAGGATTTTTAAGCCTTGAGACAATTGAGACATGGATTGTGTAAGTGTGCCATTCAGAGGGTAACTGGGCAAGACAAAAGATGTGCCTTTGAACAGGGTATGGTAGTAGGTGCCAGGTGCACCGGTTTATGTCAAGAACTGCAACGCTGCTGGGTTTTTCTCGCTCAACAGTTTCCTGTGTGTATCAAGAATGGTCCACCACCCAATGGACATCCAGCCAACTTGACACAACTGTTTGAAGCATTGGAGTCAAAATGGGCCACCATCCTTGTGGAACGCTTTCGACACCTTGTAGAGTCCATGCCCTGACGAATTGGGGCTTTAGGTGTTCCTAATGTTTGGTATACTCAGTGTGTATCTTATCACCATAGGAACACGTTTAAGGTTAACAAATAATGTGACAAATATTAGTGTGATGAAATCTTACCTGCTTCGATGACATCTGCTTTGTCAGTCCAAGAGATTTTTAACTTTGGCAGAAGGATTGCAGCAGCAATAAGTTAGGGATCTTCCTTCATTCCTCCAAAGCGCTTTCAGAGACCCTCTCATGAGTGGTAGGGACATCTTGCACGATGCTTCCAGCCTCTTAAGTTTTGATGGTGTTCAAAGCCTCCACCTGCCGTCACCACAGGCATCATCACGGTTAAGAAGGCTATTTCTGTAGGACTCAGCCTGTAAGACATAAGCGCATTTTAACACCTGTTAGAATAGTCATAGTTCATGGACAATAATTTTTTTATAAATAAATTACATACCTTTATATGTTATCATGGCAGATATATCTTTGCTTGTTTGATGGTTCCTTGGTCCGCCTGTTTTTGCGTACTGAGGTGAGGTTATTGTAGACCGTCATCTTTGATGGAGGTTCCCTCTGAACAAAAATATTCCATCTAAGTATGCAAAATTAATGTCACATGACCTCATGAAACACACAGAGATTGGTTTTATACAAATTATTGTAAACAAACCCATCTGCTGTTCTCTCTCACTTCACATACACACTCAATAAAATTATAATGATGTGTAGACAAAACATTACTTGTGAGAGACACTGATGAAAGAATACATTAATCATGAAGGTTAATGTAATACATTATAGACCTACTGAAACACTCATTAAGGTGTCATGAATGGCTTCATAAAGGTGTTTTGAATGCTTATGTAAAGTTTAAGCCCCAGTTATAGTAAATATTTAATTCTGTGATATTTGGCTATTCTATGCTTTCATCATCTGAGTGATGTGGCATATCAAGAAGCTGATTAAACAGCATGTTCATTACACAGGTGCAACTTGTGCTAGGCACAATAAAAGGACTCTTTTAAATGTGCTGTTTTGTCATACAACACAATGCCACAGATGTCTTAAGTTTTGAGGGAACATGCAATTGGCATGCTGACAGCATGAATGTCCACCAGAGCTGTTGCCAGATAATTGAATGTTAATTTTTCTACCATAAGTCGCCTCCAACGTCGTTTTAGACAATTTGGCAACTTTCCTCACAACCTCAGACCAATTTGGCAACCGGCCTCACAACCGCAGACCATGTGTAACCATGCCAGCCCAGGACCTCCACATCCGACTTCTTCACCTGCGGGATCGTCTGAGACCAGCCACCTGGACAGCTGATGAAGTTGTGGATTTGCACAACCAAAGAATGTCTGCACAAAAAAAATGTCTGCACAGAAAAAGTTTCAATGCAGCTCATATCTGTGCTCGTCGTCCTCACCAGGGTCTTGACTTGACTGCAGTTCGCCATCGTAGCCAACTTCAGGTGGCAAATGCTCATCTTTGATGGCCACTGGCACGCTGGAGAAGTGTGCTCTTCACAGATGAATCGCGGTTTCAACTGTACCAGGCAGATGGCAGACAGTGTGGCGTCGTGTGGGTGAGTGGTTTGCTGATCTCAACGTTGTGAACATCAGCAAACATCAGAGTGCCCCACGGTGGCGGTGGGGTTATGGTATGGGCAGGAATAAGCTACGGACAATGAACACAATTGCATTTTATCGATGGCAATTTGAATGCACAGAGATACCGTGACGAGATCCTGAGGCCCATTGTCGTGCCATTTATCCACCGCCATCACCTCATGTTTTAGCATGATAATGCATGGCCCCATGTCTCAAGCATCTGTACACAATTCCTGGAATGTCCCAGTTCTTCCATGGCCTGCATACTCAGCAGACATGTCACCCATTGGGCATGTTCTGGATTGACGTGTACGACAGTGTGTTCCAGTTCCCGCCAATATCCAGCAACTTCGCACAGCCATTGAAGAGGAGTGGGACAACAGGTGTCCACAGGACCCAGTCAACAACTCTATACGAAGGAGATGTGTTGTGCTGCATGAGGCAAATGGTGGTCACACCAGATACTGACCGGTTTTCTGATCCACTCCCCTACCTTTTTTTTAAGGTATCTGTGACCAACAGATGCATATCTGTTTTCTCAGTCATGTGAAATCCATAGATTAGGACCTAATTTATTTATTTAATTTGACTGATTTCCTTATATGAACTGTAACTCAGTAAAATCTTAGAAATTGTTGCATGTTGCGTTTATATTTTTGTTCAGTATATTAAGCCTCACAACTACGTTTTTTAAAAACCATTTTCTTGGTAGTGTACAGTAAGTAGCTAGCTAAAAGAAGAATGCAATTTGACCCATTCTATGAGACTTAGCTACAGAGTATGGCTTTTATGTTATCCAAATTTACACAGAGAAAGTACATACAGTGGGGAGAACAAGTATTTGATACACTGCCGATTTTGCAGGTTTTCCTACTTACAAAGCATGTAGAGGTCTGTAATTTTTTATCATAGGTACACTTCAACTGTGAGACACGGAATCTAAAACAAAAATCTAGAAAATCACATTGTATGATTTTTAAGTCATTCACTTGCATTTTATTGCATGACATAAGTATTTGATACATCAGAAAAACACAACTTAATATTTGGTACAGAAACCTTTGTTTGCAATTACAGAGATCATACGTTTCCTGTAGTTCTTGACCAGGTTTGCACACACTGCAGCAGGGATTTTGGCCCACTCCTCCATACAGACCTTCTCCAGGTCCTTCAGGTTTTGGGGCTGTCGCTGGGCAATACGGACTTTCAGCTCCCTCCAAAGATTTTCTATTGGGTTCAGTTCTGGAGACTGGCTAGGCCACTCCAGGACCTTGAGATGCTTCTTACGGAGCCACTCCTTAGTTGCCCTGGCTGTGTGTTTCGGGTCGTTGTCATGCTGGAAGACCCAGCCACGACCCATCTTCAATGCTCTCACAGAGGGAAGGAGGTTATTGGCCAAGATCTCGCGATACATGGCCCCATCCATCCTCCCCTCAATACGGTGCAGTCGTCCTGTCCCCTTTGCAGAAAAGCATCCCAAAGAATGTTTCCATCTCCATGCTTCACGGTTGGGATGGTGTTCTTGGGGTTGTACTCATCCTTCTTCTTCCTCCAAACACGGCGAGAGGAGTTTAGACCAAAAAGTTTAGACCTATTTTTGTCTCATCAGACCACATGAACTTCTCCTCTGGATCATCCAGATGGTCATTGGCAAACTTCAGACGGGCCTGAACATGCGCTGGCTTGAGCAGGGGGACCTTGCGTGCGCTGCAGGATTTTAATCCATGACGGAGTAGTGTGTTACTAATGGTTTTCTTTGAGACTGTGGTCCCAGCTCTCTTCAGGTCATTGACCAGGTCCTGCCGTGTAGTTCTGGGCTGATCCCTCACCTTCCTCATGATCATTGATGCTCCACGAGGTGACATCTTGCATGGAGCCCCAGACCAAGGGTGATTGACCGTCATTTTGAGCTTCTTCCATTTTCTAATAATTGCGCCAACAGTTGTTGCCTTCTCACCAAGTCGTATGCCTATTGTCCTGTAGCCCATCCCAGCCTTGTGCAGGTCTACAATTTTATCCCTGATGTCCTTACACAGCTCTCTAGTCTTGGCCATTGTGGAGAGGTTGGAGTCTGTTTGATTGAGTGTGTGGACAGGTGTCTTTTATACAGGTAACAAGTTCAAACAGGTGCATTTAATACAGGTAATGAGTGGAGAACAGGTGGGCTTCTTAAAGAAAAACTAACAGGTCTGTGAGAGATGGAATTCTTACTAGTTGGTAGGTGATCAAATACTTATGTCATGCAATAAAATGCAAATGAATTACTTAAAAATCATACAATGTGCTTAAAGGAGAACTGGTCACTGAGATTAGGCCAGGGATTTTCCTCCTCGCCTTTAACACTGGGTCTGTCTGTGTCTGGATTGTCTCATCTCCTCAGTCTCCTCTGTCTCCATTGTTTTTTCACACACACCTCTTTGATAAAAACATATTTTCCTCTGGGGGCCGATACCAAATCAGCTTGATTTGGCATGGGTCCCCAGATCCTCAAAAAGTTCTACAGCTGCACCATCGAGAGCATCTTGACCGGTAGCATCGCCGCCTGGTATGGCAACTGCTCAGCATCTGACTGTAAGGCTCTACAGAGGGTAGTGGGTACGGCCCAGTACATCACTGGGGCCAAATATCCTGCCATCCAGGATCTATATACCAGGCGTTGTCAGAGGAAGGCCCAGAAAATTGTAAGAGACTCCAGTCACCCAGGTCAAAGACAGTTTTTTTTGCTATTGCACGGCAAGCGGTACCGGAGCACCAAGTCTAGGACCAAAAGGCTCCGTAACAGCTTCTACCTCCAAGCCATAAGACTCCTGAACAATTAATCAAATGGCCATCGGACTATTTACATTGACACCCCTCCAACCTCCAACCTTCCGGTTACTAGTCTAACGCTCTAACCACTAGGCTACGCTGCCGCATAGTCACTTCACCCCTACCTCCATGTACAAATTACCTCGACTAACCTGTACCCCCACACATTGACTCGGTACCGGTACCCCCTGTATATAGCCTCGTTATTGTTATTCTATTGTGTCACTTTTTATAATTTTTTACATTCGTTTTTTGCTAAATATTTTCTTAACTCTTTCTTGAACTGCACTGTTGGTTAAGGGCTTGTAAAGTAAGCATTTCACGGTAAGCTCTACACTTGTTGTATTCGACACGTGACAAATAATGTTTGATTTGATTTGATTGGCCTGTTTTGGCGTGATGTGTGAAATTTGATTTGATTGGTCACTTGATTGGTCACAACAACATGAGCAGTTTTATGGCTCCGCAAACTTTCCGTGCCATTATGTATAGCCTACAAAATTGTGCTCTGTAACAGATGGTTTTAAAAAGGTAGCAGAGTACAATACTTCAAAACATACTTACAGTGTAAGTAAAAGTACAGTTACTGACTTTGAAAAATACACAAAAAAAGTAACTACTTGGAAAAGCAACTCAATTACAGTAACAAGAGTATTTGTAATTTGTTACTTCCACCTCTGAACAAGACCTTTGGCTGATCTTCACGTTAAGCCTAAATGTCTGAGTAGGCTATGTAACAACTCAGTTCCTCATTTAAGAGTTTAAGTCACGTAGTTTCTACCATGCATCTGGAGACATCCTAATTCACTAGCCATCTGTGAACCATTGTGCTCTCATTATGACTGAATTTACAACCTTTTACAGACAGTGTTGCCATGAGCCTGGTGACAAACTGTCCCGTAAGTTACTGTCAATGCTCCCTTGGGAAAAACCCCTGGTCTCCTCTTCCCAGAATAAAGCATTTCCTGGAAAAGAGGGGGACTAGAAAAAAGAATCGTCTGTGTGCTTCTCCCTATGGCTTCTACTCTTGTACTTGTCTTGTGGAGTTGCGGTTATCCAACCACGACGTCAACAACCTACAGCTGGCTCATCTCTTGTCTTTCATGAGCGATCCCACGTCAAAAATACATCAATATGCCAAAACAGTGTTTAATTTCTGCTTGTTCTCTGTAGAGAGAACAGTTCCTCCTTATCTGTGAGCTGGAGTGGAACATGTGGTCCACAGGGAGCGAAGGGGGACCAGGGGTAGGGGAGGGTGTCCAGGATTAAGGGTCAGGGAATGTTGCCCATGATGAGCTACCCAATAAGGCAGGAATAGACATTTCCGCTATTTCGGGAGGAATAGCAACTCCCGCCCAGCTGGATATTGGTTGTAATTTACGGGAAATCAGTTTAAGGTGTGTGTGTGGGGGGGGGGGGGGCACAGTAGTGTAGATAGGAAGTGGTGAAGGGACAGCAGACAACTGTAAGAGGAAGGCCTGTAGATCCGGTTAACCTCTACTGTTTTTCTAACCCTGTCAACAACACAGAGCTGACCCAGCATCCTCTTTGCTCATCTTCTATTTCCTGTCAGACCCGAGCTCATGATAACAGAAAAAATCTTCCTGGTAATCATTACTAGGGATGTGTCACTGGTAAATAATCTTATTAAAATCCAGTTGTTATATATTTATCTTTTAATTCGTTTATATAGAAATGTACTACAGGAAGTGTAGAATAGAAATAGAATGAATGTGTCTCATCATCATCGTTAGGGACTCTGAGTCGCCACCCCGTCACAGAGTCATGGTAATTGCCGGGGTAGATAGCGTGGCTTGTTGTGAATGTGGGCAGACTAGTGAGTGAGTCAGTGTGATGCTGATCAGCGTTAAAACCATAAGCGTGACAGTTGGCTTAACAGGTCTGGGACTCTGCCAGATGACCTTTGGTAGAGGGGAAATAAGCCAGGCTAATTGGCCACTGTTTTGCTCTATTCTGACTGCACAACGCTGAAGGCTGCAAAGTCTCCCTATCATCTCAAGAATGTCTTTCCACTTTCTCCACTACAGGGCAGACCATAGTAATGTGTTTGGTGTCATATTCAGTAGTCATTACATCCAGGTTATTGCCATTTGTAGATACATACATGCATTGATTTGTACACAGTTTGTTGCTGTGTACATGGGGCAATGACTCCTTACCACAAAACATTTATCTTAGAACTAGAGAAAGAGACATCGCCATCTGAGGAATGTATCTGTTCAGATTTCAGCAATATTAGTGGGACAGAAAAGAGACTAGCTCTAGCTAGAATGGTCAGGATGAACCCATTTTAAACAACAGAGAGAACAGGGAGGAAGAGGAAACCATTTAGACACGATATAAAAATGGCTCATGTTGGTTAGTTCACAGGGGATTTTTCCAGTGTTGATCTCTCACAATCTCGCCTTGCTGACTTTTTCGAATCTGTTTATTTACCACTGTTTATTTTTGTCCAGCATTGCTCTTTGAATACTTCTTGCACTTGGAGGAGGCGGGGGGGAGGAGGAGAGGAGGGGGGTTGTTGTGGTCACTGTTGACTCTGGCTCTATGACTGGGAGTCCCACACAGTAATTACAGATACCAAAGGGACACATGTGACCTCTGTCCTATCTGTTCTGTTCTGTTCTGTACCCACCCTCAGCTGTTTGGTGAGAGACATGGAGCGAGCGAGAGAGAGTGATAGGGAGCGGGAGATACAGAGAGATGAAGAGAAAGAGAGATGAGAAAAGAGGGGGGAAATGAAGGAAAAAGTAAAGAGAGGGAGAAAGAGACGAAGTAAGAGAGCGAGGAAGAGAGAATGAGAAAGGGAAGGAATTAGGGAAAGAGAGAGGAAGAAAGATAGAGAGGGAGACAAATATAATGGACAGAGTTTAGGCCAGATGGATAAAGAGATCATTCCCTACAGCAGTGTATCCCAGTCCTGGCTTTCGAGGCCCCCAACGTTAGCTGGTTTTCTCGCATGATTCACTTTCAGGGACTTTCAGAGACAGCACACCGTGCAATGATTAAGGGGCATTAGGTCTGCTTCAGACTCCTCATACCAGCGTAGTAAAAATTATTGAATGGGGGTTGGGGATGGGGTGTTTGAATAATGAAACCTAGCTCAGAGATATACAGTCAGGTACCTCCACTGGGACTTGAACCTTTGACCTTAGTCACACCCCACTATCTTCTATATCAGGAGGTTCTATGAGAATGGACAGCTGTCTGAGGGACACTAACCAGCCTTATGCCTGTTGGGCACTATGACATCACCAGCCCTCTGAAAATACAGTTTTGTGATGAAAGCACAAGGCTATCTGGCATCAGCTTTCAATTCTGATTGGCTTCCCTTTCATCACTGCCCTCTGATTGGCTGTCCCACAGGGGAAGCAGTTGGACAAATGCTATGTCAAGACAACAATTGGTTACAGTAAGACAAAGGACAAATACACTGAGTGTGCTCTTTCCATGACATAGACTAGACAGGTGAATCCAGGTGAAAGGTATGATCCCTTATTGATGTCACTTGTTAAATCCACTTCAATCAGTGTAGATGAAGGGAAGGAGACAGGTTAAGGAGGATTTGTATGCTTTGAGAAAATTGAGACATGGATTGTGTATGTTTGCCATTCAGAGGCGGAATGGGCAAGACAAAAAAATGTAACTCCCTTTGAACGGGGTATGGTAGTAGATGCCAGTGAGTGTGACAGGAACTGCAACACTGCTGTTTTTCACACGCAACAGCCAACCAACTTGACACAACTGTGGGAAACATTGGAGTCAACACGGGGGACCATCCCAGTGGAACGCTTTCGACACCATACCCGATGAATTGAGGCTTTTCTGAGGTGTTCCTAATGTTTTGTACACTCTTTGTGCATACCATGTCAGTGAAGTCATAGAAATGCCATTTCTGTGTGTGATTTTCTCCTATGCTAATTGAAAGCTGAGAAGAACCAGATGGTTGGGGCTGGTGATTAGACAACCAGAATATTGTTGTGAAATTCCTGCCATGTGGGTTTCAATCACCACTCTATTAGACCGCAGTCTGTTTTGATATGTCATGAGGTTTTGTGACTCAATGTGGAACAGGGTTACCACAGAGTTATGGCGGATACAAAGTGTACAAATCCAGTGAAGTTTCCATGAGCCTTAGCATGCTCATTTTCAGTTTTCAAAAACTGTTTTTGAATTCTGTTTAGTGATAGGCTTGATGGAATAAAAGAGACTGTTGAGAGACTCAACTCTTGAACAAAACATGAATCGGACTTGACAGAGAAAGGCTGAATGAATTATCATTGGGGTGGGGCAGAATCAAAGTTGATGAAGTCCAATTGGCCCCAGTTCTGCTCACTAATGATATTGTTTACATGATGTCCGTATCCCCATTACTCCTCCCTGTCACCTCCCCTGTTATCCAGTCTATTTACCCTGTACTCCACTTACAAAAACACCTTTCGGTGTCAGTGGGCATGAAGCAGACCCCATTGTTCTCTTATGCACCCTAGGATTTCCCCTATACCCACACACTCACTTACTCATACGTATAACATACCAGTAGGGCTACCTCATCATCAGTTCTCTCTCCCATAGCTAGTCTTGCATAGCACTGAAGAGATGCATTCACAGTGAGTGCATTAGCCATGGTCCCTGGCTTTAATGGATCAAGGACATTGGTTGAACCAGTGGCCCATCTAGAAGAGGCAGAGAGGGTTAGCACCATGAGCCTTACCAGCTGGGCCTGTTTGGAGAGTGATATAGTGGGAGAGGTACATGGAGGGAGAGCAGGAGTGAGGGAGAGGGGAGGGGAGGGGGAGAGCATTTGCAGGAAGCGCGTGCGTAAGTGTTGGCCCAGGAGATGGAATCTGGTGTGTTTGTTCTGGCGTAATGCTCCCCTGCTGCAGGCCCCATCGCTCGCTCTGAGAGGGGAGGACAGCAGGCCAGGAGAGAGAGAGAGAGGGTGAATGCTGCTGGAGAGAGGGAAAGTTTGATAGGGAGTGAGAGGGGAAAAGAGAGGAGGGAGGGAGAACGCTGGATAGAGGGATTATTAGAGAAATAAAATGTTAGAGGGAGAGAGTCAGTTTGGAAGAGAACGAAGGAAAGAGAGGATGTGGCCGGAGAGAATTGATTAGAGGCAGAGGAGAGGGACAGTTGGACAGAAAGAGAGTGGACAGTGTGCTGTCTGGTTCACCTTCTGGCCATCAATCAATCAATCAATCAAATGTATTTATAAAGCCCTTTTTTACATCAGCAGATGTCACAACATGCTATACAGAAACCCAGCCTAAAACCCCAAACAGCAAACAATGCAATGCCACATTGTTCTTGTGTTAGCAGCAGTACCCTAAATGCATCCTTTTAACATGGTTCTTGTTATTGTTTTCATAGTTATGTGGTCGCAGTTTCACAAGCCCAACTGGCAGTCAGGACAGAAGATAAGATCTGCAATGATTCTTAGAGAACAGAAGTATTATCCGTCATGGGGACGAATTGTTCCACTGCTTGGCAGAATAAAGCAGTGGTGGTTCCATGAACTTTATTGTAATCAATCAGAAACAAGCTCTGTGTTGACACCACCTATAGCCTATAGCCACCTACTGTATGAGGAGGAGAGGTTTGAGGCCCACACATTTTCTTAGAAATGCACACAAGCACACTAGCTATATCTGGCTCACACACACTCAAACACAAACATACTCCCACCCAAGGGGTCTGTAACTTCCCTCTGTACACAATGAGATATACAAGCCTTTGCCCTTTCCTGTGTCCAAACAAACAAGCGTAACAGGGTTGGGGAGTGGAAATGCTAGGACATACTCTGGCCTGCAGTGTGCTTGGCCTTTACGTAAGCATGACTGTGGTCCTCAACCCTACCTCAAATCTACCAGTGCTTCCTTCCACTTGCTCCGGAACATAGGTCTGGGTTCACGATCAACAGACCATTGCACATGGGAAATTACATTGTGTGTGTGTGCATGCGTGCCTGAGTGCGTACGAGACAGCAAAGACTGTAGTGTTGTCAAAGCAAATGTTTCTAATAAATGCTTTTCACCAGCATATTAGTTGTACTTTGTAGTGCGTTGTGTTTATATATGAATCAGTGTGAACATGACCAACATGATTATGTGCACATGCTCCCTGGCTACCAACTGTGCCATTGTGTGAGTGACACCAAAATGTAGTGGGTTAGCAAGATAAATTATGCAACCTCTGGTTTTTCTCAGAACGTCCCACCAAGCGCCCCCAGAGAATGTTGAGACTTGCATACCATACTTCCCTTGTCCTGGTATTTCTACTGTAATCATGTCTACATGGGATGACAGGGCTCTCGTATCTGGCTTAGATGTGTTTTTCTCTCTTTCTTTATCTCTCCGTCTGTCTGAGGGAGCATTTCCTCTGGCCCATCTTCCCCGGCCTCGCCAGCCTCACCACTCCCTTCCTTCTTTCCTGGAGAAAAATACAAGAAGAAAAAAAAACAGACAGCGGAAAGCGAGACTAAGCGGATAGACTCGGAACGTGTAATGTGTATGTTTGACTGTATGTTTTGGTTCGATCATGTTTCTCGTTGGAAAAATGGTCTGTTGTTCTGTTTCAGGTGACCACAGCATGCATCCCAGCTCCATCTGATCTGGTAAGTTGACCCCTCTGTCTCTCACTCTTTAAATAGTCCTTCATTCCTTCACTTTATGATAAACAACAAGCTGTAGGCATCCATAAATCTGCAGTGCTGTTGGAAAATGGCAGATGCCCCTCTTTTCCTTGGCTAGTAGAGTGGGCTTGGTTTGTTCTTGGATGAGAGTGTTGTCTAGAAGTCAGGTTGCTACAATAAGTAGTATAGGTGGGCCTTCAGGAAGGAAGCCTGTTTGTTGAATCACCATATATCTCCCCTTGTTGCCTACAGCAGCGCAGAGGGACAGCTCCATCCCGACACGTCCAACACCTGGTGAGAAGACTTTTCCAGACACATTTTTCTCACTACCCCTCCACAAGTGAATGTTCATGCTGTTCTTCTCATGAGTGTGAGAAATGGTTCTAATTTAATTTCTCTCTGTCTTCAGGGTTCCACAAAGTCTCTGACTTACACCAAACAGAGGACCACCCTCCCCAGGTAACACAGCTCCCTATGATAACCTAATTAAATTCATTATTTAACATGTCTCTCTATGGAGGAGGAGGAGAAGGAAGAGGAGGATGATGAAAAGGAGGACGTACTGGATGATTAAAAGGAGGATTTCACACTGACTCCTCCTATCTCCTCTTCATTCTCTTCTTCTCTTTCCCAGTCTCTCTCTTTTTATCACTCCTCCTTCATTCCCTCTTTTTATTTGTCATTCTACACCTCCTCTCATTATCCAACTACACTTCCTCCTGTTTTTCTCTCAACCCCATTGTCAAATCAGGCAACACCACATGGGGTCGCGACCCCTAGTTTGGGAAACGCTGAGTAATGTAAGGGAGGCTGTAAATGAAAGGTTTCAGTGTTTCTGTTTTAGAGCTCAATGGAGTAACACAACATCCATCTGTAGACCACCTCATAACCCCTTGCGTTTTCCCTCTGGTCAGGAGTTTCAGTGTGGACCGTGTGATGGAAAGAGTCATGGAGGGCCACTATGACTTTGACCTGACCTACATCACTGAGAGGATCATCTCCGTGTTCTTCCCCCCTCTGCTGGACGAGCAGCGCTACCGTCTCAACCTCAAGGAGGTGACTGCCATGCTCAGGTCCAAGCACCAGGACAAGTTCCTGGTGAGTACATTATATCCTGCCGCTGTCGACATGGGCTGGGTTCAAATATCTACTATCATACCACTCCAAATTAAGGATTGTGTTGGGCATGTATTATAAGTGGTAGGCTGGTATGGATTTTGGAATGTAGCCATACACTCAGTGATGCTTTCATATGTGCTTTCATAGCCACCCAGAAAAGCAACCCAGAAAAGGTTAAAAAATAGCCCACATGAACATATGTAGCCTGAGAAACAAGGTTCATGAAATCAATAACTTACTAACATCAGATAACATTCATATACTGGCTATCTCAGAAACTCACTTAGATAATTCCTTTGATGATACAGTGGTAGAAATACATGGTTATAACATCTATAAAAGAGATAGGAATGCCAATGTGGGAGGTGTCCTTTATGTATTCAGAATCATATTTCTGTAAAAAAGTGGTCAAACCTTTTCTGAGCGGAGATCACTTTCTGAATCAAAATGGAGGCAGATTTCTTTTTTTTTAACATGACTTAAAATCTGTAAGCCCATGCAACATGAACCTACTCAAAACAGTACTGTAGCAATGAGGTTTGTGCAGTAGGCTCAATACATTATCACTACATATTGGTTATTCTTGAATTGCCCTGCCATTGTTGTTCTTCTCAGACCATTTAAAAATGATATATAATCAGAATGTTAATACAGGGCATTCGGAAAGTATTCAGACCCCTTGACTTTTTCCACATTTTGTTACTTTACAGCCTAATTATAAAATGGATTAAAATCCATTTTTTCACTCATCAATCTATACACAATACCCCATAATGGCAAAGCAAAAACAGGTTTTTAGACATTTTTGAAAATGTAAAGTCGGAAGTTAACATACACTTAGGTTGGAGTCATTAAAACTTGTTTTTCAACCACTCCACAAATGTCTTTTTAACAAACTATAGTTCTGGCAAGTCGGTGAGGACATCTACTTTGTGCATGACACAAGTCATTTTTCCAACAATTGTTTACAGACAGATTATTTCACTGTATCACAAATCCAGGGGGTCAGAAGTTTACATACACTTATTTGACTGTGCCTTTAAACAGCTTGGACAATTCCTGAAAATGATGGCTTTAGAAGCTTCTGATAGGCTAATTGACATCATTTTAGTCAATTGGAGGTGTACCTGTGGATGTATTTCAAGGCCTACCTTCAAACTCAGTGCCTTTTTGCTTGACATCATGGGAAAATCAAAAGAAATCAGCCAAGACCTCAGAAAAAATTTTAGACCTCGTCTGGTTCATCCTTGGGAGCAATTTCCAAAGGCCTGAAGGTACTACATTCATCTGTACAAACAATAGTACGCAAGTATAAACACCATGGGACCATGCAGCTGTCTTACCGCTCAGGAAGGAGAAGCATTCTGTCAACTAGAGATTGGACCTTGTGAAGCTGCTGGACCTATATTGACATAACCTGAAAAGGGAAGAAGCCACTGCTCCAAAACCGCCATAAAAAAAATAAAAAAAGGGGGAGGCTTGCAAGAACATCATCCCAAAAGAGGAGCACGGGGGTGGCAGCATCATGCTGTGTGGTTGCTTTGCTGCAGGAGGGACTGGTACACTTCACAAAATAGATGGCATCATGAGGAAAGAAAATTATGTGGCTATATTGAAGCAACATCTCAAGACATCCGTCAGGAAGTTAAAGCTTGGTCGCAATTGGGTCTTCCGAATGGACAATGACCCCAAGCATACTTCCAAAGTTGTAGCAAAATGGCTTAAGGACAACAAAATCAAGGTATTGGAGTGGCCATCACAAGCCTTGACCTCAATCCTATAGAAAATGTGTTGGCAGAACTTAAATGTGTGTGCGAGCAAGAGGGCTTTACAAACCTGACTCAGTTACACCAGCTCTGTCAGGAGGAATGGGCCAAAATTCACCCAACTTATTGTGGGACGCTTGTGGAAGGCTACCTGAAATGTTTGACCCAAGTTAAACAATTTTACTTCTTGCGTCGAGCCATCCCGGATCCGGGATCGTGAATACAGCCTCAAGCTCATTACCATAACACAACATTAACTATTCATGAAAATCGCAAATTAAATTTATATGCTAGCTCTCAAGCTTAGCCTTTTGTTAACAACACTGTCATCTCAGATTTTCTAAATATGCTTCTCAACCATAGCAAAACAAGCATTTGTGTAACAGCTAGCGCAGCTAGCATAGCATTTAGCGTTAGCATCAGCAGGCAACATTTTCACAAAAACCAGAAAATCATTCAAATAAAATAATTTACCTATGAAGAACTTCAGATGTTTTCAATGAGGAGACTCTCAGTTAGATAGCAAATGCTCCGTTTTTCCTGAAAGATTATTTGTTTAGGAGAAATCGCTCCGTTTGGTGCGTCACGTTTGGCTACCAAAAAAAAAACGAAAAATCAGTCATCAAAACGCCGAACCTTTTTCCAAATTAACTCCATAATATCGACTGAAACATGGTAAACGTTGTTTAGAATCAATCCTCAAGGTGTTTTTCACATATCTCTTCATGATATATCGTTCGTTGAAAGCCTCCTCTCTCCTCTCAATCACTGGATGACTGCGTGCAGCTTGTAGATTACGCACCAATTTAGACAAAGGACACCGGGCGGACCCCTGGTAAATGTAGTCTCTTATGGCCAATCTTCCAATGATATGCCTACAAATACGTCACAATGCTGCAGACACCTTGGAGAAACGATAGAAAGGGCAGGCTCATTCCCTGCGCATTCACAGCCATATAAGGAGACAATGGAAAACAGAGCCTCAAAAATTCTGCCCATTTCCTGGTTGAAGTTTTATCTTGGTTTCGCCTGTAGCATGAGTTCTGTGGCACTCACAGATAATATCTTTGCAGTTTTGGAAACGTTAGAGTATTTTCTTTCCAAAACTGCCAATTATATGCATAGTTGAGCATCTTTTCGTGACAAAATATTGCACTTAAAACGGGCACGTTTTTTTATCCATAAATTAAAAGAGCGCCCCCTATATCCAAGAAGTTGAAGGCAATGCTACCAAATACTAATTGAGTGTATGTAAACTTCTGACCCACTGGGAATGTGATGAAATTAAAAAAAATAAAAACAATTCTCTACTATTATTCTGACATTTCACATTCTTAAAATAAAGTGGTGATCCTAACTGACCTTAGACATGGAATTCCTACTAGGATTAAATGTCAGGAATTGTGAAAAACGGAGTTTAAATGTATTTGGCTAAGGTGTATGTAAACTTCCGACTTCAACTGTATACATAACAGAAACGTAAAAAAAGTTTTGAACCGCCAAGACTCTTCCTAGAGCTGACCGCCCGGCCAAATTGAGCAATTGGGGGAGAAGGGCCACTCCTCAGTAAAAGACACATGACAGCCCATTTGCCAAAAGGCACCTGAAGGACTCTCAGACCATGAGAAATAAGATTCTTTGGTCTGATGAAACCAAGATTGAACCCTTTGTCCTGAATGCCAAGCGTCACATCTGGAGGAAACCTGACACTATCCCTACGATAAAGCATGGTGTGGCAGCATCATGCTATGGGGATGTTTTTCAGCAGCAGGGAATGGGAGACTAATCAGGATAGAGGGAAAGATGAACGGAGCAAAGTACAGAGAGCCTTGATGAAAACCTGCTCCAGAATGCTATGGACCTCAGACTGGGGTAACGGTTCACCTTCCAACAGGACAACGACCCTAAGCACACAGCCAAAACAATGCAGAGGTGGCTTCGGGACAAGTCTCTGAATGTCCTTGAGTGTCCCAGCCAGAGCCCAGACTTGAACCCGATCGAACATCTCTGGAGAGACCTGAAAATAGCTGTGCAGCGACGCTCCCCTATAACCTGAAAGAGCTTGAGAGGATCTGCAGAGAAGAGAAACTCTCCAAATACAGGTTTGCCAAGCTTGTAGCTTCATACCCAAGAAGACTCAAGTCTGTAATCGCAGCCAAAGGTGCTTCAATAAAATACTGAGTATAGGGTCTGAATACTTATGTAAATAAAGTATTTTCTGTTTGTTTTTTAAAATAAATTTGATAAAATGTCTAAAAACCTGTTTTCACTTTGTCATTATGGGGTATTGTATCTAGATTGATGAGTGCACTGAATACTTCCCGAATGCACTGTATTTCCGACCAGTTTATTGTTAATTACCCATTCTGACACTGACTGTGACTCCTTGCTAAGAGTTTCAGTGAGCTCACTAGCTGTAGGTGCTGATGTGTAGAGTGTGCAATCATCAACATACATAGTCATTTTAGCTGGTGGCTTATCATTATTGATGGATGGCAATTGTTTTTCCACCTCTTCCACACAAACTTGACCAAATTCAAAACAGCAGTTCTTCTCTTTCAATATTGTATATTCAATACACACAGAGATGGGCAGTATTTCTGTTACTTTTTAGTGTTTGTCATTTGTATTTCACTGGCCTAAACTAAACTAATGTATTTTCAAAATACTAAATACTTTTCAACAGTCCTGATACAAAATTATTTAGGGCCTTTTCGAAAATAAATTGAAATTGAAACAACTTTCCTTTTTACATTTACATTGCATTTTAGTCATTTATTCAGGGGCTCTAACAGTTTTCACAGATAGTTTCTTAACAGGTGAATGTTTGTCAACAATTTGCAAGAATAATTGTGCAAAAACTCAAAGTGCTGCATCTGGATTCACCTCCTTATACACATCAGACCAACATCTTCGACAAACGTTCTGAGAAAACATTTTGTATGATTTCTTATGAATAACTTTAGGCCCTGCCTTTGGTACTTTTGCTTTCCTTGTTATTGCCACAATCTTATGATCACTACAGCCAATGGGAACTGATATTGCTTTGGAGCAAAGTACTGCAGCATTAGTGAAGATATGATCAATACAAGAGGATGTCACAGATCCAACACTATTGGAGTACAGTTGAGTGATAACATGGTTCATGTTACATGCATTAGTCACAGTAAGAAGCTTCCTCTTGAGAGGACAACTAGTTCAATGTTCAAGTCACCTAGAAAATACATTTATCTCTTAGCATCAGAGACCTTGTCTAACATCACACACATATTCTCCTAGAGAGAGAGAGAGACTCATGCACCAATTCATGTTGTTACTCGTATGACCAGAGAATGTGAAATACTCCTCGATATTAGAAAGACACAAGCCATTAACCTGTAGTGACACCCCATCTCATGAATGGGACCGTTGTCATCATCTGACACTAATTAGCATAACGCAACGGACATAAATCTTCCTAGAAAATATTCCTATTCATGAAAATCACAAGTGAAATATATTGGAACACAGCTTAGCCTTTTGTTAATCACCCTGTCATCTCAGATTTTCAAAATATGCTCTAGACAAGCATTTGTGTAAGTTTATCATAGCCTAGCATTATGCCTCGCTAGCAGCAGGCAACCTTGTCACGGAAATCAGAAAAGCAATCAAATTAAATCGTTTACCTTTGATGAACTTCGGATGTTTTCACTCACGAGACTCCCAGGTAGACAGCCAAAGTTCATTTTTTCCCAAAATATTAGTTTTATAGGTGAAATAGTTCCGTTTGTTCTTCACGTTTGGCTGAGAAATCGCCCGGAAATCGCGGTCACCATAACGCCGAAAAATATTCCAAATTAGCTCCATAATATCGACAGAAACATGGCAAACGTTGTTTAGAATCCATCCTCAAGGTGTTTTTCTAATATCTATTTGATAATATATCCGTCGGGACAATTTGTTTTTCACTAGGACCGATTGGAGTAATGGCTACCTCTGTATTTTACGCGAGAATCTCTCTCGGAGCCACCATGTGACCACTTACGCAATGTGGCCGCCTATGGCTATTCTTCAACAGAAATGCGTAAAACTATGTCACAATGCTGTAGACACCTTGGGGAATACGTAGAAAGCGTAAGCTCATTGATGGTACATTCACAGCTGAATAGGGTGTCATTGGAACGCAGCGCTTTCAAAACCTGGGGCACTTCCAGATTGGATTATTTTCAGGCTTTTGCCTGCAACATCAGTTCTGTTATACTCACAGACAATATCTTTACAGTTTTGGAAACGTTAGAGTGTTTTCTATCCAAAGCTGTGAATTATATGCATATTCTAGCATCTTTTCCTGACAAAATATCCCGTTTAAAACGGGAACGTTTTTTTCTCCAAAAATGAAAATACTGCTCCCTAACACCAAGAGGTTTTAATAACGACGCAAGTCTATCGATACATGAACTCACTCATAAAAACAGCAGCTCTTTGCTGTATTCATTGACAGCCTCTCTCTTGTCATGGTTTAATTTTTTTAATGTTTTATCTCACACGGTAGTTGACTATAAACTTTGCTGTGGGCTCATGGAAGCTGCAGACACAGTGATCTGAGCTATCTGATTGGCCAGCGGTAGGCCTCTAGGTGCACTTGATTTGCTGTCTTTGCCTGCTGGGTAGGGGGGAGTTTGTTCATTCAGACACATCGAATGGTTCAAAATGGGAGCACTTCGACTACCCGGAGTGCAGGGCAGCTGAATCAAGTGGGCAAAAAGGCAAACTCATCTCCATCCACTGAATCAGATGGCTCATTTATCACAAAACCCTCTGATACTGCCAACAACTTTAATTACTTTTTCATTGGCGAGATTAGAACACTTAAGCATGACATGCCAACAAAAAACTCTGAACATTCATATCCAATCATAACTGACCAAATAATGAAAGACAAGCAATGTAATTTTGAATTCTGTAAGTGTGGAAAACGTGAAAAAATTATTGCTGTCTATCAATAATGACAAACCACCTGGTACTGACGAGCATGGAAAATTACTAAGGATAGTAGCCGACTATATCTCCACTCCTATTTGCAATCTCTTCAATCTAAGCCTACAGTAAATTGTGTGACCTCAGGCCTGGAGGGAAGCAAAAGTCATTCCATTATCCAAGAATAGCAAAGCACCCTTTACTGAATCAAACAGCTGACCAATCAGCCTGCTACCGACTGGTGTTTGACCAGATACAATGCTATTTCACAGTAAACAAATTAACAACAGACTTCCAGCCTGCTTATAGGGAAGGGCACTCAACATGTACAGCACTGACATAAATGACTGATGATTGGTTGGTTGAAAGAAATTGATAATAAAAAGATTGTGGGAGCTGTTTTGTTTTTGACATTATCAATCATAGTCTGATGCTGAAAATACATATGTGTCATGGCTTTACATCCTCTGCCATATCTTGAACCTGTCTAATAGAACACAGAGGGTTTTCTTTAATGGAATCCTTTCTAACCTAAACCAGGTAGTGTGGTATACCTCAAGGCAGCTGTCTTGATCCTTCACTGTTTTCTAGCCTTGAGCAAAGCCTGTGCTACTGTATGTATGCTGATGACTCAATGTTATACACATCAGCTACCACAGCAAGTGAAATCGCTGCAACCCTTAACAAAGAGCTGCAGTCAGTTTTAGAACGAGTGGCTGGTAATAAGTTAGTCCTAAATATATCAAAAACTAAAAGCATTGTATTTGGGACAAATCACTCGCTAAACCGTAAACCTCATCTAAATACTGATATTAAAAATGTGGCAATTGAACATGTTGAGGAGACTAAACTGCTTGGTTTAACCCTATACTGTAAACTGACATGGTCAAAACATATTGATGGAACGGTTGCTAAAATGGGGAGAGGTCTGTCAGTGATATAGCACTGCTTTGCTTTCTTGGCATCACAATCAACCAAACAAGTCCTACAGGCCCTAGTTTTATCATACCTGGACTACTGCCCAGTTATATGGTCAAGTGCTGCAAAGAAGGACATAGGCTAATTACAGTTGGCCCAGAACAGAGCAGCACAGCTGGCCCTTAAATGTACACGGAGGGCTAATATCATGAACATGCAGGTCAATCTCTCCTGGCTCAAAGTAGAGGAGAGATTGACTGCATCACTTCTTGTCTTCGTGAGAGCTATTGACGTATTGAAAGCACCGAACTATCTGCTCAAACAGCTAACACAGCTCAGACACCCATACGTACCCCACAAGACATGGGTTCTCTTCACAGTCCAGAACTGAGGCTGGGAAACGCACAGTATTACATAGAGCCATGACTACATGGAACTCTCTTCCACATCAGGTAACTCAAGCTAACAGTAAATCAGATAAATAAAACAGATAAAACAACACCTCACGGCACAACACAGACTGTGAAGAGACACACACACAGACACACACAGACACACAGACACACACACACACACAGACACACACACACAGACTGTGAAGAGACACACACACAGACACACACACACACACACAGACTGTGAAGAGACACACACACACACAGACACACACACACACAGACACACACACACAGACACACACACACAGACTGTGAAGAGACACACACACAGACACACACACACACACAGACTGTGAAGAGACACACACACACACAGACACACACACACAGACACACACACACACAGACACACACACACAGACTGTGAAGAGACACACACACACACAGACACACACACACAGACTGTGAAGAGACACACACACAGACACACACACACACACAGACTGTGAAGAGACACACACACACACAGACACACACACACAGACTGTGAAGAGACACACACACACACAGACACACACACACAGACTGTGAAGAGACACACACACAGACACACACACACAGACTGTGAAGAGACACACACACAGACACACACACACAAATTGTAATATTGAATTGTTGAAATATTGTACATTTTATATTGTGGATGTGTAATGGTGGAGCAGTGTAAACTTGTACAGTGCACAATGTCTTGTGTGATGTATTGTTTTATTTATGATGTAGACTAATGTTTTGTTGTGATGTGTTGTTTTGTTCCTGTTTGGACCCCATGAAGAGTAGCGGATGCTTTGGCAGCAGCTAATGGGGATCTTAATAAAATACTAATATGTGCTTTTATATGTGTAGCGTGAGTACACACATCATTCATCTCAAATATGAATTTTGCTTTCAGCTCTTCAATCTCTCTGAACGACGCCATGACATCACCCGCATGAATCCAAAGGTGTACATGTTTTTATTTTCTGTATCAATTCTGTATCAGTTCCACTTTCTGTGACTTATTATATTAACATACTTTTCCTATCTTCCTCACTATTTTCCCATGACATTCAGGTCCATGACTTCGGGTGGCCTGACCTCCATGCCCCTCCCCTGGACAAGATCTGTGCCATGTGTAAGGCCATGGAGACCTGGCTGACCTCCGACCCCCAGCACGTGGTAGTCTTGCACTGCAAGGTCAGGGTTCGCCCTGCTTTTGACTGGGTTTTAAAAGCCAGTTTTGTTGTTTTAGGGGCTTTTAAAGAAAACACAAAAAAAACAGAATGCTGGATTTACCCAGATGACTTGCATTCACTTTACAGAAGCTCTTTGATATATTTAAGGGCAATATGTAATCTCATCTTTGTATCTTTTCACTGTGAAGTTTTGAAATCGCTGTGAAGTTAGTGGTCAGAATGTTCTTATAAGGGTAGTGACGTCCATATCTTTACAGCAGTAATAATCAGTTTAATGCCTCAAGCCTTAGGCTAAAAACAGTTGGTACTTTATGTCCTGATGGCACGGATCTTCCTCTTCCAGGGCAACAAGGGCAAGACAGGAGTGATTATTGCAGCCTACATGCACTACAGCAAGATCTCTGCAGGGTAAGTGTCCTGTCCTGCATCCAAAGCCACAGTTTCCATGCTGAACATGGTTTAAGGCTGTAGTAATGGAAACTGGCTTGTTCATTGGCTCAAGCCTGCTGCCTTCATGTACTTCTGGCTCTTAAGAGAGCCCATAATGGGAATGTTATGTAAATGTTGTATAATTCTCTCTATGAAGTATGTATTCTTCTTGTGCAGTGTGTCGGTTTAATTCTGTGTTTCTGTGTTTGAGCAGGGCAGACCAGGCCCTTAGCACACTGGCCATGAGGAAGTTCTGTGAGGATAAAGTCTCGTCCTCCCTCCAACCGTCCCAAAACAGGTAAGGACTATCTACAGACATTTTGTCTGTATCACTAACCCCATCTTTTATTTTTTTGTCTGAAGTGATGTGGGCTTACTAACCCCCCCCCCTCTCTCAGGTATATCTACTACTTTGGGGGGCTCCTCTCTGGGGCGATCAAGATGAACAGCAACCCACTGTTCCTCCACCAGGTCCTCATCCCCACACTCCCTAACTTCCAGGGCGAAGGAGGTGAGGCCATGCGATGGGCACTACGCATTTGTTCACTGACTGACCTCCTCAGATAAGACCACTCATTCTCCTACCTCAGGGAGCTGAGTCGGTTTTGAGTCTATGTTTTACAGTAGACTGTGGTGTGTGTGCGTGCATGTATGTGTGCCAGGTGTGTGTGTGTGTCTATGAGTGCATGTCTCTGCACAAGGCTCTGAGATATGGCCCTGTGAATGACAACAGTGTTTTCACATGGTCATGTTCACCCTCCACCCACACACTGGCCTGTTTATCCTTAATCGTATGACAAAGGACAGGGGGAGAGACAGTCAGCACATTCCACTGTGTAACACTGAACACCGCCTCTCTTTATCGTTGCCCAGGTTACTTTCCCTTCCTGAAGATCTACCAGTCCATGCAGCTGGTCTACACCTCAGGGATATAGTGAGTCTGCATCACTTTATGTCCTACAGTATTATTAACCAACACAACTGACAGAAAAGCTCTAACATACTGGACAGGATGTGCCTTTACTTTTTCCTTGTCCCCTCAGGGCGTGAGTATTCATATGTTGTGTGTTGTTCACAGTGACTTGCAGGGTTCCGGGGGCCGAAGACTGTGTGTGACCATTGAGCCTGCATTGCTGCTGAAGGGAGACATCATGGTAAGTCTGAGTCAGACAGACAGTCTGACAGATTATTCCACTGTTTCTCAAGTTAAGTCACTGCCTTGCCAATGCCTGTTCAGAAAGTAGATTGATTCTCCTCTCCTGCATCTCATCTGTTGTTCTGCTCCCTTCCCACATCTCTGTCTCCCCTTGCAGGTGAAGTGTTACCACAGACGGGCCCAGAGTGCAGAGAGGGACACAGTGTTCAGACTGCAGTTCCACACCTGCACCATCCACGGGGCACAGCTGTGGTTCGGCAAGGGGGAGCTGGATGAGGCCTGTACTGGTATGGAGGGGGAGGGTCTGGGAAGAGGGCTTCTTGAGACATGTATGGAAAGGGTTTATTATCAATACAAGGCCTTCTTGGCAGTAACGGTTAAGCCAGTGTGGAACAATAAAACTTGTTGGTTCATTGTGGTGGTTAAGAGAAGTGGAAATTACTATATAGAACCGATGTGTCAAAATTAATCCCTCCGGGTTCATTGCTTAATTGTATAATGAACACACTAATTTCCTAATTCCCCTGTTTTTACTTTCTGTTAAATTACTTCCAGCTGAAATGTTGTGGCCTTTATTGTAAAAGCACCAGGGGATTATGTGGAAGTAATTAGCCCAATTGAACCAACCAAGCCACTCTAAAGGAAAACATTCAAACGCACCCGATAGATGTGGTAATTTCTTTTCTCAGATGAACGATTTCCCTCGGATGCAACTGTAGAGTTTGTCTTTTCATCTGGACCAGAGAAGATCAAAGGTTTGTTCTTACTATGTGACTCATCTTCAGCTCTCTCATTTCAGGAGAATTTACAATGTAACTGTACCAGTGAACACAATAGCAGTTTGTATTAATGTGCTTGTGCTTAATCATATGTCTAATATACACACTATCCCCTCAGGGCGTGAGTACCAGAGGAATGACCCTGCTGTCACAGTGGACTACAACACAGCTGACCCAGTGGTGCGCTGGGACTCCTATGAGAACTTCAACCAGCGCTACCAGGACAGTCTAGAAGGTAGAGAAAGCCTCCCTGAATTTCTGGTGGGCTCTATCTCAATCATACAGCTTAAAGTAACTGCCCAGTGAAAATGTCACTTTTAAAAGTTAATATTTGATTAACTCATATCCAAATATAGTTGTTGACTTGTCCTCTACACTTCAAAATCCCTGCTTCAAACTTGTATCTCAAGCCAGAGAGGGATAAGTAGGCCCAAAATCTGTCTTTCACCACCAATTTTTTTGCACACCGAAAGGTGTGTCAAATTTGGTCCCAAAAAATGTTTAATGGCTTATTTGCTACGTGAGGTTTATTTCATTGAATAGAAGTTTTGTAATGCTTAGGTAAGGTGAGTGTACGGATGAGTGTACTGATATAAGTAGGGCACGTGACATCCCGGGCACCTTTAATAAAAAAAGATCTTTATATCAGAGTTGTGCTTGTTAATGCTATGAAGTATGCTTGGGACGTCCCAATCCCTAACCCCTAACCTTAACTGGTACCTTAACCATTTTAAACATCAACTTCAATGGGGGGTAGGGACATACCAAGGATCCAGGATAGCAAGGACTGTTGTGGTTGGTCACACATTTATCTGCCCTCTCATTGGCTAGAATGGACCCTACTTAACATTGCCTCCTCCTGACTGCCTACCATTTTTTAAGACATTTATTTGTATTGTTAGAGCGGCCAATGGAGTATCTGTATAATATAATGGAACATCTGTACGCAAACAGACCGTTTAAAAAATGCTTGCTATTTCCTCATAGAACATGATGCCATCTCCATGAGGAGGATGAGTTGGCCAATCAGCGGTCTAGAGGATGAGCTGGCCAATCAGCGGCCTACTTCTGTGAATATGTTTTATGACTGAGATACAGCCACACCATTTTGTTGTTGGGGTACACCCACCATTCCAACACAGCTGATCTTTAAGATACATAATAATTTAAACCATTTGGAAATAAAACCATTTCACTCATATCGTAAATAATTATAGGTCATATTTCATAGAAATATGGAAACACTGGGCAATTACTTTATGGCTATACTGTCGATACTGTACTCTGAAGGTACAGTATGTTACATCTCTACTCTCTCTCAGACATAGCCCACACCAGGGGTCCAGTGGATGGCAGTCTGTACGCCCAGATAAAGAAACGTCGTTCAGGCCCAGGTTCAGGCTCCCTGACATCCACCAATGGGAGTCCAGCAGGCACCAGTGAGGAGAGGCCGAGTCAGAACCAGCTCCTCTCCCCTAGCTCTGACTCTCTCAATCACTCCGGCCACTCTTCCCACTCTACGGCCCATCCAGAGCATCCAGAAGAGCCCAGAAGGCCCCCGCCCCCCACTCGGCAGGAGAGGGAGGAGCTGGAGCGCCTGCTGGGGGGCATCGAGGGGGAAAGGGACGACCGGGACAGGGAGAGGGAGACTGCCATCCTGGATGACGGGGACTCGTCCTCTCCCTCTGAGCGTACAGGTACCCTGAGGCTGGGCCGCTCCTGTTCCTGCCGGGTGGGCTACCGCTCCCAGCACTGTGCCGAGCCCGGTTGTGACCGACTCCACCTCATGCCCAACAGCTACTGCCTGGACAGAGCCCCGGGCACCAATGGTCATCCTGGGGCACCGCCCTCGGCTAACCCTGCCACCGCCCCCTCACACATGGACCTGTGCCAGCACTACAGTCCGCACCCTCACCCGGCCCTGCCTCCCCCTGATCTGGTGTGGGACCGCCAGCAGGGCCCGCCACATTACCTGCACCGCTCCTGCTCTGAGGGACCCTCTTATCACCCCTCTCTGTGCCCCTATCCATCCCAGGAGCTGACCCCTCACCCCCAATCCCACACCCTTCCTCCCGGGCGCCTGCTCTGTAGAAGTGATGACTATGGTCCATACCATCACCCTCCCTCACACACCCATCACCACCCTCACCACACCAAGTCCTCCGGCCCCTACCACGACATGCTGCTGCTGGACGGTCTGCCGCCCCCTGGCTGCCCCTGCCGGGACTGCCTCATCAGGAGGGAGGACTCAGCCTTCCGCGGTCTGCGGCTGGAGCGAGGAGAGAGCTTCCACTGGGACAGAGAGGCAGAGCTGCAGCATCGTGAAGCAGGGCTGAGGAGGGGGAGGGAGTCTGAGCTGCCCAGGGGGGTAGAGATGCACTGGGAGAGGGAGGCAGTGGGACTGAGAAGAGGCAGGGAGATGTCACTGCATTGGGACAGGGAGGCAGAACTCCAATGGGAGAGAGAGAGAGAGGCAGACTATTGGCACAGGAGGGCCACAGTGTCTTCCTATGGGCCCCAGGGACACGAGCTCCCTGCCTTCACTTTTGACCCCCTGCCGTCAGGCCACCCTGCGTACCCAGAGCCGTCTCGCTCCCACGCCCACTCCCACCTGGATCTGAAGTACAGCAGCAGCAGCAGTGGCTACCAGACCCCCCACCAGGCCTACCCCTGCTCCCCCTACCAGCCTTCCCCCTCTGAAAGTAGGGGCTATGCCTCAGGCTACCAGTCTGAGTCTACCTCCCCTCTGCCCCCTCCTTCCACCCTGTCAGGCCCCTGCAGCCACACCACAGGGCCAGCAGACCACCACCCTGAAGCCCACCCTCAGCAGTACCTCTCCGACAGCCAGACAGGTGAGACAACCTCGACTGACAACAATTTCATGAAATTACATTTAAACCAATGTAGGAAATAATTGGTCAATTGTCAGTTCGGTGTCACATAAAATAATTCCCTATTTTCTCTGTCTTCCATAAGATGGAAGGGGGATGAGTGAGAATGTGGGTTGGAGAGACCACATCTCCCAGGGTTCCTTCAAGAGGATGCATCGAGATGTCCATGTCCCGTGTTCCACGCCTTATGACCGCTCTGGGCCACCCACTCCTGTTCATACCAGCAGCCCTCTGCGCACACAAGAAAGGTATTGTCTTCTTTTTAACATCTGCATGTCACATGTCAGTCGTGTGTGTCGATTGAAGACATGCTCCAGAACTTGACTACTAAGTATTTTTTTATTTCCCACTTTGGGCTGGATGTGTCAATGTGCAGTTCATACATGCATAATCTGTAATTACTGTTTTACCTCAATTAGACATGAAAGCAACTGTTTTTCTCAAAGCTCTGCTGCCCCATTTACCCTACATTTTCCCCCACGTGGGCCAGCCCCCTAGCAATTTGAGTTCTAGCCAATGAGCTTTAGCCCCTCGCCATTTGAGTGACAGCTAGCAAGATGCACATACAGAAGAGCGAGTAATGACGTGGTGCACATATCTGCACATATGTGATGTAGTAGCAATTTTCGGGGACCACTTTTGGCTTATAAGCGCTACTTTCAGAACTACTGGCTAAATAAACTCAGCAAAAAAGAAAAAGTCCTCTCACTGTCAACTGCGTTTATTTTCAGCAAACTTAACATGTGTAAATGTTTGTATGAACATTACAAGATTCAACAACTGCGACATAAACCGAACAAGTTCCACAGACATGTGACTAACAGAAATGGAATAATGTGTCCCTGAACAAAGGGGGGGGTCAAAATCAAAATTAACAGTCAGTATCTGGTGTGGCCACCAACTGCATTAAGTACTGCAGTGCATCTCCTCCTCATGGATTTGCCAGTTCTTGCTGTGTTTATCCCACTCTTCCACCAAGGCACCTGCAAGTTCCCAGACATTTCTGGGGGGAAATCGCCATAGCCCTCACCCTCCGATCCAACAGGTCCCAGACGTGCTCAATGGGATTGAGATCTGGGCTCTCTGCTGGCCATGGCAGAACACTGACATTCCTGTCTTCCCGGAAATCACGAACAGAATGAACAGTATGGCTGGTGGCTGTCATGCTGGAGGGATGAGCCTGCAGGAAGGGTGCCACATGAGGGAGGAGGATGTCTTCCCTGTAAAGCACAGTGTTGAGATTGCCTGCAATGACAACAAGCTCAGTCCGATGATGCTGTGACACACCGCCCCAGACCATGACGGACCCTCCACCTCCAAATCGATCCCGCTCTAGAGTACAGGCCTCTGTGTAACGCTCATTCCTTCGATGATAAACGCGAATCCGACCATCACCCCTGGTGAGACAAAACTGTGACTCGTCAGTGAAGAGCACTTTTTTCCAGTCCTGCCTGGTCCAGCGACAGTGGGTTTGTGCCCATAGGTGACGTTGTTGCCGGTGATGTCTGGTGAAGACCTGCCTTTACAACAGGCCTACAAGCACTCAGTCCTGCCTCTCAGCCTATTGCGGACAGTCTGAGCCCTGATGGAGGGATTGTGCCTTCCTGGTGTAACTCGGGCAGTTGTTGTTGCCATCCTGCACCTGTCCCGCAGGTGTGATGTTCGGATGTACCGATCCTGTGCAGGTGTTGTTACAAATGGTTCTCCCATTGCGAGGACAATCAGCTGTCCATCCTGTCTCCCTGTAGCTCTGTCTTAGGCGTCTCACAGTACAGACATGGCAATTTATTGCCCTGGCCACATCTGCAGTCCTCATGCCTCCTTGCAGCATGCCTAAGGCACATTCACACAGATGAGCAGGGACCCTTGGCATCTTACTTTTGGTATTTTTCAGAGTCAGTAGAAAGGCCTCTTTAGTGTCATAAGTTTTCATAACTGTGACCTTAATTGCCTACCGTCTGTAAGCTGTTAGTGTCTTAACGACCGTTCCACAGGTGCATGTTCATTAATTGTTTATTGTTCATTGAACAAGCATGGGAAACAGTGTTTAAACCCTTTACAATGAAGATCTGTGAAGTTATTTGGATTTATACGAATTATCTTTGAAGGACAGGGTCCTGAAAAAGGGATGTTTCTTTTTTTGCTGAGTTTATAGTATGCAGAAGTACCAGACAATTTCCTTAAATAAACATTTCAAAATGTCATGTAAGAATATATTGCATATCTCTTTTAATGACTTTAACATTTTTTTAGGCCCAGTCTAGGTGTACAAGGGAATGAAGTTCGATCGACTGACATAGTCAACAGTGACTTTGAATCTGCCCAGTCCCAGGATAGGCCCGATAGTACTGCTGCTCAAGTATCTCAGCTCAACCAGCAACACATCCCTGACCCCTCACAGTCTTCATCCGTGACACCCACACCTTCCCCTACCCAACTCAACAGCCACTGCACCACACCGACACATCCACCCTCACCCAACCAGCCCCAGAACGACTGTACCACACTCTCACCTACAACCAGCCAACCCAGCAACCACTGCCTCCCCGTATCACCCACTCAGGCCCCCCCTGAGAAAGTTAGCCCACCTGGTCCAGAGACAACCCTTCCTACAGAGACTGCTGCACTGCCTCCTCTTTCCCAGCACCAGCCACCCCTTGCCCAGCACCAGCCACCCCACCCCAACTCTGCAGCTGGCACAACGGGACCCTGCCCAGCTCAGGGCCAGCTGAATGGAGCATGTCCACCCAGGGAGCTGAACCCAGAGGTCCCTAAATCCATCTCCACCCCCACTAAGGCCCCTTCCTCCCCCCAGCCTTTCATCAGCAGTCTGGAGGGCTCCCCCTCCTCAGAACCTCCTGTGCCTGGCTTCGCCACCCTGGGCCGGAGGCTTATGCTGGGCACTGAGTCCCCAGGACCCCTGCAGCATTACCCTGGCATGGAGGGCAGTGCCAGTGGGCACTCTTCAGCCCCTGAGGGACATGACACCCCCACCTTCCCCACCTCTGCCACTGGCTGCTGTGCCCAATCTGCCCCCCATGTGCCATACTCGGGCTACACTGCTGTCACCATCCCCCAGCCCCCACTCCCAGAGAAACGGCGGCAGTCTGCCCGGCCAGGATCACCTAACGGCGGGGTGGGTACACTGAGGCCCTCCCTCTCACAGCACCATGTCACCTTCTCTCCAATGGTGGGGGAGATGGCACCTCCTGCAGGCCAAGGAGAAGGAATTATATCTCTGGAAGGAGAGATGGCAGGCAGAGTCAGTGTTAAGTTTGTCCAGGACAGCTCACGCTTCTGGTACAAGCCTGGCATCTCCAGGGACCAAGGTAACTTAAGTTACTTTTTAACTCGTCATAAAGAAAGCCGTTTGACTGTTATGCAATCAATATTATGCATGAAACTTTTTTATGTCTATTTTCTGTTTGCCTGTAGCCATAGCTGCGCTGAAGGAGAGAGAACCAGGGGCGTTTCTTATCCGGGACAGCAACTCCTTCCAGGGTGCCTATGGCCTGGCACTGAAGGTGGCCATCCCGCCCGCTAACGTCAACAACCACAGCAGCAAAGGTATGACTCAACAACTGCCCAAGCCTTTTGCCTTCATCTCAACACCCTACATTTCCTCGACACAAAGCACTTCAATTTCGGCTAGCTAATTAGTGTTCTTCATGTTCTCTCCCTAACACACACATGGTAGCCAATCCATTAGAGCAGCTGGTGCGACACTTCCTGATTGAGACGGGGCCCCGTGGAGTGAAGATTAAAGGGTGTCAGAATGAGCCCCATTTTGGTGAGATGTTCACATTAAGAATAGTATACTCTCAGTTTTGGGCTATATTGTTTGAGTTTTTTCAGTATTCAGCTATTTAGGCATTCATTCATTATGTTCCATAGTTGTTGTTCCCAATGGATCATTTAGTCTAAGGGCTCTATTCGGTCCGTATCGCAGAAGTTCAGCATTACAGCGAGATTGAAATTTAAAGGCACTGCATTCACAGTAAATGCTGCATATGTCGGCTCAATCAAAAATTACCTTTACATTTCTATCGTGCAATCGGTAACAATTCAACGATACAGATTGAATAGAGCCCTAAATGTCTGTGTTCCACAGGGAGTTTGTCTGCATTGGTGTACCAGCACTCCATCACCCCCATTTCTCTACCCTGTTCCCTACGGATCCCAGAAAAAGGTCTGCAGTCACTCACATTATGGGTTATTATTAGCTAGCCGGCTGGAGTCATTTTAATGGGAACCAGTCCCCACCGAAGTAAACATAAGCTGTTTTATAACCATTGATGCTAAGTACCCTCTCACAATCCCTAATCCCTAGGCAATTTGTGTAATAATAGTACATAGACATTTTATGTTTGTAGCACTTTTCACTGATACATAATGCATAGAATTATAACCTTCTGGCGAGGTTGAAATATTTCCAGCAATTTCCTCCAGATGGAGACAGAGTATAGATATTGATTCAAATACCTTTATCTAATTTGTACATCCCTGTGTTGCAGATCCCATTGGAGAAATGCAGGCGCTGCAGTCGACTGCCAGTAACATGAGCACTGCTGCCGACCTGCTGAAACAGGGTGCAGGTGAGTTCCCTAGCCTAGTCAACTACAAATGGCTGCATTCCTGCTGTTGTTGGTGAGAGACCCTGTTGTGTGTGACATATATGAACACCGTGGTGCTTTATAATGTAATACATCTTATTTTCCACAGTATATAGGGCGTAAATATGTTGTAGTCCATGCAACTGATAATGATGGAGCAAGTCACATGTTTTATACATTTGTATAATATACCAGTTTTTCTCATATTCATTATTCATTATGGGAAATCATATTCATTCATTCATTCAACAGTGACCTGCCAATTGCTAATGAAAATGCTTCTAAGCCTACCTCCACTTGTAAATTAAATCCATTCGTCTATCCTTCTGGATGAATGGAAAAATGTTTGCATGCATAATATGCATTTTGTCAGGTTATTGTTTTTGCTAGCTGACACTCAGGGGATGCCAGCACCAAACTATGTAGACGCCCCAAATAAGCACTGTTTATCCATTTATTTCAAAGGCAATACGCATGTGCAAACTATGAAATCCGCTCAATTAAATGAATAAAGCTAGCATCATGGAGAAGGCAGCAAAGCCCTATGCCTGAAACGTCCATCAACAGTGACTGGAGCGCATTTCAGTTAACGGGAAGGAAGGCACTGCATAAGACGATCGCGATGCATACCCTGGCGACTCGAGGATTTGATGCAGTTTTAGTACATTTGGGGATTTGAGATTTTTAAAAAAATTGAGAGAGAAAACAAATATTAGATAACAAAAAAATACTTAAATATAATTGTCTTTTCAATTTGACTTTCATAATAGCTATTTTGATTAGATTGTCATTAGAGTAAGCACTGCCTACCCTGACTGCACATCACTGACACACAGATGTGTTTGAGCAGTAAATGCTAACAAAGCCCACAGTAAATTTAGTCGGTGAGTGAAGGCAGGGGAGGTGCATCTGCGACAGTCAAAAGTTAGGACACTGTGGGGGTTTTCCAGCAGTAGGCTCAGGTCAATATGGCAGTATCAACATAGCTGCTATTGTTTATAAAAGGTTTTCTTTACAAATTGTTGAAATAAACTTATGTACCACCATATCACAAACTGAAAACATAACATGTGTACAATTAATTGATTAGATCTTAAATATCACTTTTTATTCCGTGTAGCTTTAGATTCATGGCAAAGGTGGTTCCTGTTTCAGTCACGTCTTTGGTCACGTTCACGTGGGTCAAGCAAAAACACCCTAATGATTGCTTAACTCAAATCAAATTTATAAAGCCCTTTTTACATCAGTAGATGTCACAAAGTGGTTATACAGAAACCCAGCCTAAAACGCTAGACAGCAAGCAATGCTGATTTAGAAGCACAAATGAAGCTGCATTTAAAAAAAAAAAAAACATTTGTAGAGTTCATGCAATCGATATGTAGGCACATGTCGAACTATTTTTATCCCCATAATGCAACACACTTTGAAAGGCGGTGACCGACTAGACAAAATGTATCTGCTTGAACGCGCCCAGCATAAGTAGTGTTGTGGTAATTTCAGTTCTCACTGAGGACAGTGAGCAGATGATTGCGGAAGAGTGCGCCTCTACATCGGTGTGGCCTGTGTCTGGCCCTGGGATGTCACTAGCTGCAGCAGAGTTCCGGAGGCCGGTCGGTTCTCTCCTGTCGACCAGCCATAGAACATTCTGGAACAACACAATTGAACATTCCATAGATCACAGCATGGTAGAATACAACCCAGTATAACATTCTAAAACATCACATCAGACAGCACTGAATTACAGTACTGTGTTAAAGCAGTGCTTCTTAATCCTGGTGCTAGGGATCCAATGGGGTGCGCATTTTAGTTTTTGCCCTAGCACTGCACACATCTGATTCCATAGCTAAATACGGTATATTACATCATTATAGTACATTTTGTGTGGTGTGTGTATGGACAGCACTGTCGCACACTCACTCTGCCACATATTCCAGTGGTGTCCAGGAAGTGACATCAGCGTCAGGCATGAACTTCCTGTTCATAGGCGTATCCAAGGTAATGCTGTCAGAGAGTGCAAAAGATGATTACAGACTGGTGTGAACGTGTGTCTGTTTGTCTGTGTGTGTTCGTCTGTCTTACGGTAGTATAGTGACAGCAGCAGCTTGTGGAGGGAGGCCACTGTTGGTTCCCGCTAGAGACTGACACAGCTGGTGGACCGCTGCCTTCGCCATACCATAACCCAACATTCCTACACACACATGCAGAGGAGGGAGAGAACAATATATGGAATCTACTGCTCACATTCTTAATGGATGCCAATCATAAAAGCCAAGCAGTGTGTGTCTGTGTGTGTACCTGGGGTTCCGGTCAGGGCAGCCTGAGCTCCAGACAGTGTGAGCAGCCCCCCTTCTCTCAGGTGTCTGGTTGCTAGGTGACTGGAAATGGTAGACGTCCACACACTCTGCTTCCACATCAGATCACTGTTCTTATAGAGAGCTACACACACACACACACACACACACACGATCATTGTTTTATACAGGGCTGAAGAGAGGGAAAGAGAGATCAGTTGTTGTGTGGGTGTCCGTCTGTGTCGAGCCCTGACCTTTAGCCTTGGCGCTACCGCCGGCCCATCCTCCCGCCACACACAGGATGGCATCCACCTTCTGGTCGCCTAGCAACGACAACACATCCGCTGTCACCTAGGCAACACACACACACACACACACACACTCTCCATGATCAACATGGGCATACATACAGCATATAACACACACAGCCTGGCTTAATGTCCTCTTCTTCCCTCATCTCCTTCCCTTCCCTCTGTGGTGTTGAAGGAAATAGCTGAGGGAAAGAGACGAGACAAGGAGAGGAGGAGCGGGGAGGGTCTCACCTGTTCTGCCTGGTCAGTAAAGGAGTCGGTTGGTTTGACTAGGATGTTGGCACTTGCCTCCTCATTGGCATTGATGTCAATACAAGCCACCCACTGGAGAAACACACACAGTACTGTAGGCAGGGCTGCAATTTGAGTATGGCTTCAGCTCGTCATATTCTATTTATTAGTTCGGTTAAAAGATCCTTGAGGTTAGAGTGCTCTTTAGCGAGGGGTACCTGGCCAGTTAAGACAGTTCCTAATTCTACTCCTACAGGCACCAACGTTACACCTTAAACCTGGGGGTATATTAATTCCGCCGATTTTGTTTCAAAACGTTTCTTAAACGGAAGCAAACATAACAAAACGATGAGCGACTTACCGGAATTTGTCCAATAGAAACTCGTTTTAGGGGTATATCATTAGTGCACACAAAGTAGCAAACCGTTTCAAAACGTTTGGCAACGAAAACGAGCGTTTCAATTAGACAAATTCCGTTCCGTTTGCTTTTGTTTGGTTCCGTTTGTTCCTAGTGAATACACCTTACAAGAGCTACCATAATAACAACACTAGAAATCTGACAGTCGGCCTCAGTTATATTTCTATACTGTTCATATACCTGCCGTTGTTGAAGCTAATATCGTTCATTGTAGCTTTACAAAGAAGAACAAAAGTTTGTCTGTCTGTCAATTCTCACCCAGTTTTTAGACTTGAAGTATTGGACACAAGTGGCTCCTAGTGCTCCTTTCCCGCCGTAGATGATGACTTTTCGTGCCTCTCCCGCCGCCATACCTATAGCTTCGTCTGGTACGTTAACTAATCTCCAGTAGTCTGTCCGCGGACAGAAGGGGCTGTTGTAAATTCTAGAACTAGATTATAAACTCCTCCGTTCAGACTTTGCTCTTCCACCTGATCGTGACTAGTTACCGCAGCCACAAAGTCATAATTATGGCTAAACCCCTCGTATTTCTACAATTGATCTTCTTAAAATCTGATTTTAAACCTTACTCTTAACCCTAATAACACTGATAACATTATGCGTAACCGTAAATTAAGAAGAAAAAAAGTTGATTCATGAATGTTTACGATAATAGGCATTTTTGACTTTCTGGCTGTGGTAACTAGTGACCACCCTTCCACCTCAATGATCATTTCACCCGGAACTAGTTACTAACCAAATACCGCCCGGAGGACCAATGGAGATTCTCCAAAGTGAAATCTGGCCAATCACTAAAAGAGTGTGAGCTCGTTTGCCCAGCAGGGGGAGTTGGGACGTCAGAGTACTAACTTTCCGTGTTGACTTAGCTGTTCCGATACCGTACAAAAAAAAAAACAGAACAGAATGAATTAATCACTGTGATGTGAGCTGATATAATTCCTATGTAATGCATAATGCATTAGCTGCTATTGATACGCTATTGATACAGTACTATGTAATGCCGAAAAACTTGCCTAGTTATATAAAGGTTAAATATATACAAATGTCGAATTTGAAACTAAATCATTCTCTCACAGTTCCCTTCCTGAATGTTCTGACTTTTTCCCACCCCTCTCCCGTCCAGCCTGCAACGTGCTCTACCTGAATTCTGTGGAGACTGAGTCACTGACTGGACCACAGGCCATCTCCAAGGCAACCGGAGCCACGCTGGCACGAAACCCCCAGCCAGCGGCCACAGTGGTCCACTTTAAAGTGTCTTCACAGGGTATCACACTGACTGACAGCCAGCGCAGGTAACATTACCACTGACAAAATCATATGGTCTAAATGTCACCCACATAAGTCATTAGTGATTAGGAAAGAAAACAGGAAGAAAGGTTGTATGGATGTATTGTGGTAGAATAGTACATATGATAGTGATATCATTGGTCACACTAAATGGTCTTTCTGTCGGTCTGTCTATAGGGTGTTCTTCAGGAGACACTACCCAGTCAACAGTGTGACTTTCAGCAGTATCGACCCCCAGGACAGGAGGTGGGCACTGGAGTAGCACACTAACACAAACCATTCACAAACAATTGAAATGTCAGTCAGCCATGACATATAACATGAATTACATGAAGACTGTGCCCTTATGCAATCTAATACACCTCGACCACCCTGTTTATAAACCATCTCAGCTAACCATCTAAACAAGAGAAAACATTGAGGCATATCCATTCTGTCATCACCATATTTAATTCATCCTTTGCTGTAAACCTGCGCATGGATCTGTGTGTGTGAGCTTGAAATATGTGTTTCTGAGTGTGTGTGTTTGTGGGAGAGAGAATGTGATGTGTTTATGCCTGGGCAATGCAGGCCGTGGCTGTGACTGCACCTGTACCCATGCCTGTGCTTGTTTGCGAGCTCTGTCTGTCAGTGTGGGTCTTGAGTCCGTTCTGTCTTTCTCTTTTGCTTCAGGTGGACTAATTCAGACAGAACAACATCTAAGTAAGTGCTCTATGTGTGTTTGTGCATATGTTTGTTTGGGAGTGTGATGTGTTTGTATGTGTTGTGATCGGTGTGACACGATGTTTGATTACCTGCATGGCATCATATTGCTTTTGTGCCTTTACCATCATCCCAGTAAATACAGTATCTGTTGATCACGGTCACCAATTCATGTTCACCAATATTCATGCTCACAGCTTCTGTTTTATGCCAGTTCATAGGCTTTATGTACATTTGTGTAGTTCGATTATTATTTATTTTTATCGTATATTAGCTTTAGGAGATATTATGATAGCCTGATCCACCATCCTGACCGCTACGCACTTCACTGAATCCGAGTAGCGGAACATAATGTACTGTAAGCTCGCGAGATCAGGATAATCAGATGAGGCTAATATTATCCTTCCAGGTTCTACCTTCTACTACGGTAACTTTGTTTGGTTACCTGGCCCATATGTTAGTCTCAGCCTGTTCCTGTCTAAAGAGTTAGGCCTAGATTCGATTCAATCAGATCAAGCATAAACCTGCGATAGCAGACACAGATACAGCGGTTTTCGGAGGTGGAACTGCTTTGGAGCAACTGCTCCGCTTGACTCGTGTTAGAAGTTCAGAATCAGAAAGTGTAGGCTATAATAAAAGTAATTATGCTCAAAATGAAAAATCATTTCTACGAAATAATGAGGATTGCTATCATCATAATCGAGGTGTAGATTGCATCTCACATTCCAGTGTTCATACTTGTATACAAGATTGCATAGAATTTCTCTTAATATGATTCCGTTCAGCCAATGGCAATGTCCGCTTTAGGTATAATGCCGGGTAGAGGTCGACTGATTATGATTTTTCAACGTCGATACCGATTATTGGAGGACGAAAGAAGCCGATGCCGATTAATCGGCCGATTAAAAAATGCTATGATTACGTAAAATTCAGGCAAATTAGTTCGCAATGAGCCAGGCAGCCCAAACTGTTGCATATACCCTGACTCTGCGTGCAATGAACGCAAGAGAAATGACACAATTTCACCTGGTTAATATTGCCTGCTAAACTGGATCAGTAGTTATAACTAGTGATTATGATTGCTTGTTTTTTATAAGATAAGTTTAATGCTAGCTAGCAATTTACCTTGGCTTCTACTGCATTTGTGTAACAGGCAGGCTACTCGTGGAGTTAGAGCGTTGGACTAGTTAACTGTGCGGTTGTAAGATTGGATCCCCTGAGCTGACAAGGTGAAAATCTGTCGTTCTGCCCCTGAACAAGGCAGTTAACCCACAGCTCCTAGGCAGTCATTGAAAATAAGAATGTGTTCTTAACTGACTTGCCTAGCTAAATAAAAGTTTTTAAATTTTTATTATTATTATTATTATTTTTTATAATTGGAAATCGGCACCCAAAAATATCGATTTCCGATTGTTATGAAAACTTGAAATCGGCCCTAATTAATCGGCCATTCCGATTAATCGTTTGACCTCTAATGCCGGGAGCCACTTAAGAATTTGCATCTCTGACACTGCCAAAACGGATCTGATTGAATTGAGCGTTTAGTAACAGAAGTCTCACTCATAGTATTAAACCAGTAAGAATGGGCATCAATGTGTCTAAATAGGGGCTTGATTCAATCCGGAACGCAGAATAATTGCAATATAGTGCAATTTATATTTAAAGGTCATTTCCGATTGAGCCGACAAATGCAATGTTTACCATGAATGCAGTTTCCACAAACGCAAGAAACCTTGTTTTTAAATGTCAATTGCGTTATAATGCGGATCTTTTGCAGTCAGGTTCGAATCTAGCCCTAAGGTGTGTATTTCTAACCCTCTAATATCTATTTCCTCTCTCCCCCTCCTCCTTCTGTTCAATAGGGTGTTTGGGTTTGTAGCCAAGAAGCCAGGCAGCATGGCAGAAAACGTGTGTCATCTGTTTGCTGAGCTCGACCCGGAGCAGCCAGCCTCTGCCATTGTCAACTTCATCAACAAGGTGATGTTAGGGCCGCAGCGCAGGTAGAGAACCAAGCCAAAGACCCGTCACCGGTGTTACACTGTCAACAGTGTTACAACTCCCAAAGAGGAGGCTTCAAAACAAATGCTTTACAGACCCACAAAGCACCATTGGCGGTGGCCTCTTCTTAAAGACTGAGTTTTGGAACCAAAAGGCTCAACATTTCAAACATGACTGGCATTTTGAATTATAGTCCAACTGTATTAGTTGTTTAAATGTCTAATGTCTAAAAATGCCTTAAAGGTCCAATGCAGCCATTTTTATTATCTCAATATCAAATCATTTCTGGGTAACAATTAAGTACCTTATTGTAATTGTTTTCAATTAAAATTGTAAAAAAAATAATAATAATCTCAGCAAAGAGCAATTTCTCAAGCAACAATTTTGCTAGAACTGTCTGTGAGTGGTCTAAGCTGAAAACTGAAAAACTAGCTGTTTTTGGCAGAGAGGTTTGGAACTCTCTTATTTGTCTATTAACAAATGAATCGCCTTGTGATGTCACCAGGCAGGCCAAAACTCGATCCCACCATAACAGGCGGATATTTCAGGCGGTCCTTTCAAACAGCTCTTAAACTAAAAAGGCATTTATCATTTTCACAGTATTATTCCAACCTCAGTTTGGAAATACATATAAAACACAGGAAACCTAGTTTTTAACAGCACTGGGCCTTTAATTTCCTATTACCTTAAAGTTACCTTGTCGTCACTTGCTAGTAGGCTACAGTAGAAAGTAAAAGTGAATGTGAGAAACGTCTATTTGTAATGTGCAAGGGAGAGAGTGTATGTGGTTAGGGTATCAGTGTGTGTAGAGGCTAGGGCACAGATATGGTCAGTACTAGAGATAATGGGGTATTGTTATGTTTTGTTCACATGTACGTTCGTATGAATTGTACTCTAGAAAGAAAAGTTTGTAGTAACCAAGGAATAATGGTGTGCCGCACCAATGCCGTCTCTAATGTATTGTATTTATACCTATGGCTTTTCCTGTTAAGAGCAATACACAATATTGCTGCAAATAGTCATTTTGTTCTATTCCACAATTTTTTTGTGGGTCAATTATCTAGAATATGGGGCAAATACTAGTCCTTATTATACTGTATAACATTGAGAAATGTATTCAAACGTTAAAAACAAGACAAGAATAAGTCACAATATCAATGTAACTCCCACATATATTTTTACCTGTATGACTTTATGTACAAAGTTAACACACAAAGCAGACAGTTGTCTAAGGTCCTATGTCCTTAACCAAAGACAGAGCACTCCTGTATTAAGATTTAATCGTTCATATTTTTAAGCTTCATGTATTTGTATTCTTAGTGTTTTGCATTGTTTTTGTAAGAAATAGAAAGACACTACTTTGTATGACAGCGGTAATATATTGTGGTCTGTTTTCTTATTGATCTTTCTATGTAGTAATATATTTTCTCACATGCAGCTAGGAAAGGGAGGACAAAAGGAAACATTTGTAAGAAAATCTATGTTATATGCTATTTTTTAAGAAAGCTTTGTATGCACAAATGAAGAATATAATAAAACATTTAAAAAAGTTAAAATTCTGGTACCAAGTCTGACTTCTGCTCATTGGATTTATTATCACTAGGTTTCTAAACTGTACTCCAGAATTTGTGTTTTGCTTAATTTTTTCAAGAGCAAGAATCAGGCCTGAAACAAAGATGTCACAAACAGAGGAGACATACAGACAGGTCCCAAAAAATAACCATCTTTATTAGTTTAATTATTTTTCTCCATTTTAGAATTCTGCATTTGAAAAATATACATTTATTCAAAAATATCTAAAAAGCAAGATCCATCAAGTTATTTTTTTACATCGCACATCATCTGTTTTAATTTCACCTTTCTCCATTGTAGCCTCGTCCCATGCTCTTGTCAACTCATTGCTGTCATTTTCATGCCAACTCCCTGTCAGTCATTGTCAAACAGACAGGCACTCAGGCCATCTCTATTGCCATTTAGTGCAATAATACTCTTCAAATTAAACAGCCAATCCACAAACTTGGAAATACCACAAACGTAACATTTAAACTTTCTCGAAAAACAACTCTGAAACTACATTTCAAGCCATTTCATTAGCTTATTCTATGTAGGTCTATGACAACAAGAGGGTGTGCTTTGGAATGTAAACAACATTAGCAAGATGCTCAACATAATAGGACAGTGAGTGACTTAATGTAATTAAAGTTATCCTGACCTGGTTAATACCACAGCAGTTGCCATTACAAAGATCCCTTTTACAAGCCACTACGGAGTTATTGTCCAAGCTGGGCCTCCAGACAGACGTCCATACATCACACTGTGCTAGTGCTGTGTAGTACTTGGCAAGACTATGCTTTTAGTATTTACAATCTTGTCAACAACTTGGACTTAAGGGTTGGATTTACTAGCTAATTGTGCTCAATTAAAACATTTGCAGTTTCCCCCATAATCTAGGGCAGTAAAGTGAACAATCCCAACAACATAAAACTGCCTTATGAACATTGCCTTTACCCTCTTATCTTACTTTTAAGTTTAATCTTCAACTGTTGCACATAGTGCCTTCAGAAATAATTCATACCCATTGACGTTTTGTTGCGTTACAGCCTGAATTCAAAATTGATTAAATTGGATTAAATTCCCCCCCTCACACAATACCCATAATGACAAAGTGAAAATATGTTTACATTTTTATTTTTGCAAATGTATTGAAAATGAAATACAGAAAATCAAATGTATATAAGTATTCACACCATGAGTCAATACTTTGTTGAAGCACGTTTGAGGCGATTACAGCTTTGAGTAATTTTGGGTTTTCTGCATCAGCTTTGCACATCTAGAGTTGGGGATTTTCTCTCATTCTTCCTTGCAGATTTTCCCAAGCTTTGCTACGTTAGATGGGGTACGGCGGTGAACAGCAATCTTGAAGTCTTTCCACAGATTTTCAAAGGGACTCAAGTCTGGGCTTTGGCTGGGTAACTCAAGGACTTTCTTGTTCTGAAGCCATTCTTGTGTTGCTTTGGCTGTATCTTTGGGGTCATTATCCTGTTGGAATGTAAATCTTCACCCTAGTCTAAGGTTGTTTGCACTCTGAAGTAGGTTTTCATCAAGGATTTGCCTGTATTTGGCTCCATTCATTGTTCCCTCTATCCTTATCAGTCTCCCAGTCCCTGCCACTGAAAAGCATCCCAATAGCATGATGCTACCACCATCATCCTTCACAGTAGGGATGATGTTAGATGGTTGATGAGCTGTGCCTGGTTTTCTCCAGACATAGTGCTTTGCATTCAGGCCAAAAAGTTACATTTTTGTCTCATCAGACCACATAATCGTTTGCCTTATGATCTCAGTCTTTCACTTGCCTTTTTGCAAACTCCAGGTGTGCTGAAAAGGTGGCTTCTTCTCAGGAGTGGCTTTATGTGACCACTCTCCCATAAACCCCCATTGGTGAAACTCTGTAGAGACAGTTGTCCTTTTGGCAGGTTCTCCCATCTCAGTTAAGGCACTCTGTAATTCTGTCAGAATGGTCATCGGGTTATTGGTCACCTCCCTGACCAAGATCCTTTTTGCCCGGTTGCTCAGTTTGGTTCAAACAGTCAGCTCTAGGTAGTTCCATATTTTTTTACATTTTCCAATTATGGAGACCAAACTTTCTACATTCTAGAAATTGTTTCAACTGTGGTACCTTATATAGACAGGTGTGTTTCTTTCTAAATCTTGTCCAAACAATTGAATTAGCCACAGGTGGACTCCAATGAAGTAGTAGTGGCATCTCAAGGATGATCAAAGGAAATTGGATGCACCTGAGCTCATTGCAAAGGGGTGAGAATACTTACGTAAATTAGATATTTATGTATTTGATAAAACCTTTTTTTTCCTTCACTTTGTCATTACGGAGTATTGTGTGTAGATTGGTGAGAAAATTCAGGCTGTAACAACAAAATATGGAATAAGTCAAGGGGTATGAATAGTTTCTGAAGGCCCTGTAGCTGTTTTGTTGCTTGCATGCTATGGTCTTGGGGGTTGGCTACAGCCTGGGAGACAGGCTCAGATGCCCCAAGAGAGCTTTTAGCTCAAGGTAAAGGACATTTAGCTTGCTAACATTCTAACTTATAAACTGATAATGTGCTCCAAATACAAATGAAAGCATGATGTTAGCATGAAATGTACCATCCATTAGTGTAACAATCAATAAAAACATATGCGCTGATCCACCATGGGCTCTGCCGCCTCAGCCATACTGTCCACTCCTATTTATCTCGTGATCTCAACAAAACAACTTTTTTTCATGTTGTGATCATGAGATAAATACGTTGTGATTATTTATTTATTTGTATGTCCTCTCTGGACTTCAGCATTTGTGGGTTCGATTACACGCTCAAAATGGCCCAGAAAATGTTTTCTTTCTTACGAAACTCACCAGTCTATTCTTGTTCTGAGAAATGAAGGCTATTCCTTGCAAGAAATTGCCAAGAAACTGAAGATCTCGTACAACGCTGTGTACTACTCCCTTCACAGAACAGGGAAAACTAGCTCTAACCAGAATAGAAAGAGGAGTGGGAGGCCCCAGTGCACAACTGAGCAAAACACCAGTCTCAACATCCACAGTGAAGAGGCGTCTCCAGGATGCTGGCGTTCTAGGCAGAGTTCCTCTGTCCAGTGTCTGTGTTCTTTTTCCCATCTTAATCTTTTCTTTTTATTGGCCAGGCTGAGATATGTCTTTTTCTTTCCAACTCTGCCTAGAAGGCCAGCATCCCAGAGTCGCCTCTTCACTTTGGACGTTGAGACTGGTGTTTTTCTGGTACTATTTAATGAAGTACCAGAGGAATTGTGAGGTGTCTGTTTTTCAAACTAGACACTCTAACGTACTTGTCCTATTGCTCAGTTGTGCACCAGGGCCACCCACTCCTCTTTCTATTCTGGTTAGAGCCAGTTTGCGCTGTTCTGTGAATGGAATAGTATACAGCGTTGTACAAGAACTTCAGTTTCTTGGCAATTGCTCGCATGGAATAGCTGACGATTTTCAGAAGAAAGTACTTTGGCCATTTTGAGTCTGTAATCGACTCCACAAATGCTGGTGCTCCAGATACTCAACTAGTCAAAAGAAGGCCAGTTTTATTGCTCCTTTAATCAGGACAACAGTTTTCAGCTGTGTAACATAATTGCAAAAGGGTTTCTAATGATCAATTGCCCTTTTAAAATGATAAACTTGGATTAGCTAACACAACACTCCATTGGAACACAGGAATGATGGTTGCTGATAATGGGCCTCTGTACGCCTATGTAGATATTCCATAAAAAATCTGCCATTTCCAGGTACAATAGTCATTTTCAACATTAACATATACAGTGCCTTGCGAAAGTATTCGGCCCCCTTGAACTTTGGGACCTTTTGCCACATTTCAGGCTTCAAACATAAAGATATAAAACTGTATTTTTTTGTGAAGAATCAACAACAAGTGGGATACAATCATGAAGTGGAACGACATTTATTGGATATTTCAAACTTTTTTAACACATCAAAAACTGAAAAATTGGGCGTGCAAAATTATTGGTCTCATTGGCTCGTCCTCGCTACATATTCGTCGCCAAACCCACTGGCTCCAGGTCATCGATAAGTCTTTGCTAGGTAAAGCTCCGCCTTATCTCAGCTCACTGGTCACCATAGCAACACCCAACCGTAGCACGCGCTCCAGCAGGTATATTTCACTGGTCATCCCCAAAGCCAACACCTCATTTGGCCCTTTCCTTCTAGTTCTCTGCTGCCAATGACTGGAACAAATTGTAAAAATCACTGAATTTGGAGTCTCACTAACTTTAAGCATCAGCTGTCAGAACAGCTGCAGCTGTACACAGCTCATCTGTAAATAGCCCATCCAACCAACTACCTACCTCATCCCCATATTTGTTTTTGTTTTTCCTGCTCTTTTGCACACCAGTTTTTCTACTTGCACATCCTCATCTGCACATATATATATATGACTCCAGTGTAAATTGCTAAATTGTAATTACTTCGCCACTATTGGCCTATTTATTGCCTTTACCTCCTTACTTCATTTGTACACACTGTATTCAGATTTTTCTATTGTGCTATTGATTGTACGTTTTTTATCCCATGTGTAACTCTGTGTTGTTGTTTTTGTCGCACTGCTTTGCTTTATCAACTTGGCGACCTCTTAAAGATCGGGTGCATTTGTTCAACTTTTTGATAAAAAGCATGCAAAATTTCAACGTCCTGCTACTCATGCCAGGAATATAGTATATGCATATGATTAGTATGTGTGGATAGAAAACACTCAGAAGTTTCTAAAACTGGTTAAATCATGTCTGTGACTATAACAGAATGTGTGTAGCAGGCAAAACCCCAAGGATAAAGTGTTCTCAAAAAATATATATATATCCCTCCGCCAGTTCCCTGTATTGTCTATGGCAAGGGAAAATAGATAGCGCCCAGTTTACAGTTCCTACAGCTTCCACACGATGTCGCCAGAATTGAGTTGAAGTTAATCTTTGGTGAAATGAGGAATAGGCACTTCCTGTCAGAGGGTACACCTTGGGAAGTTATGAAAGAGAGAAAATCGTCCATGATTTCAAGACTTGCTGCTATTGAATACAGATCGCCCCGTGATCTATTTGATCGATTATTAACGTTTACAAATACCTAAAGTTGGATTACAAGAGTAGTTTGAAGTGTTTTGGCAAAGTTTATAGGCAACTTTTTTCATAAAAAAAAAATGACGTTGCGTTTTGGAAAGCTGTTTTTTTCTGGATCAGACGGGCTTCATAAATGGACATTTTGGGTATACATGGACGGAATTAATCGAAAAAAAGAACCAATTGTGATGTTTATGGGACATATTGGAGTGCCAACAAAGAAGCTCGTCAAAGGTAATGCATGTTTTATATTTTATTTCTGCGTGTTGTGTAGCGCCGGCTACGCTAATTCTTTTGTTTACGTCTCGTTCAGGTATCTCATGCTTTCGCCGAAAAGCATTTTTAAAATCTGACATGTTGGCTAGATTCACAACGAGTGTAGCTTTAATTGAGTACCCTGCATGTGTGTTTTAATGAAAGTTTGAGTTTTATCGAGTACTATTAGCATTTGGCGTTGCGCATTTCCATTTCCTGTTGGCTAGGTGAGACGCTGGCGTCTCAGTGGCTCTAAGGTGAAATATATATATTTTTAATTGCTGCAAAGAAACCACTGCTAAAGGACACCAATAAGAAGAATGGACTTGCTTGGGCCAAGAGGCACGAGCAATGGACATTAGACTGGTGAAAATCTGTCTTTTGGTCTGATGAGTCCAAATCTGAGATTTTTGGTTCCATCTGCCATGTCGTTGTGAGACGCAGAGTAGGTGAACGGATGATCTCCGCATATGTGGTTCCCACCGTGAATCATGGAGGTGTGATGGTGCTTTGCTGGTGACACTGTCAGTGATTTATTTAGAATTCAAGGCACATTTTACCGGCATGGCTACCAATGCATTCTGCAGCGATACGCCATCCCTTCTTGGTTTGCGCTTAGTGGGACTATCATTTGCTTTTCAGCAGGACAATGACCCAACATACCTCCAGGCTGTGTAAGAGCTATTTGACCAAGAAGGAGAGTGATGGAGTGCTGCATCAGATGACATGGCCTCGACAATCACCCAACCTCAACACATTTTTTTATTTCATAAATGTTTTATTTCACCTTCATTTAACCAGGTAGGCCAGTTGAGAACAAGTTCTCATTTACAACTGCGACCTGGCCAAGATAAAGCAAAGCAGTGCGACACAAACACAGAGTTACACATGGAATAAACAAACGTACATTCAATAACACAATAGAAAAATATATATACAGTGTGTGCAAATGTGGTAAGATTAGGGAGGTAAGGCAATAGTTGAGATGGTTTGGGATGAGTTGGACCGCAGAGTGAAGGAAAAGCAGACAACAAGTGCTCAACATGTGGGAACTCCTTCAAGACTGTTGGAAAAGCATTCCAGGTGAAACTGGTTGAGGGAATACCAAGAGTGTGTAAAGCTGTCATCAAGGCAAAGGGTGGCTACTTTGAAGAATCTCAAATATAAAATATATTTTTTGAAAAAGAAAGAAAGAAAAACACTGGAATGAGTAGGTGAGTCCAAACTTTGGACAGGTACTGTATATATACAGTCAATTGCCAAAAGTTGAGAATTACACAAATATTAATTTTCACAAAGTCTGCTGCCTCAGTTTGTATGATGGCAATTTGCATATACTCCAGAATGTTATGAAGAGTGATCATATAAATTGCAGTAATTGCAAAGTCCCTTTTTTCAATCCAAATTAACTGAATTCCAAAAAAACATATCCACTGCATTTCAGCCCTGCCACAAAAGGACCAGCTGACATCATGTCAGTGATTCTCTCGTTAACACAGGTGTGAGTGTTGACGAGGACAAGGATGAAGATCACTCTGTCATGCTGATTGAGTTCGAATAACAGACTGGAAGCTTCAAAATGAGGGTGGTGTTTGGAATCATTGTTCTTACTCTGTCAACCATGGTTACCTGCAAGGAAACACATGCCGTCATCATTGCTTTGCACAAAAAGCCTGGTGTCAAGAAGAGCAGCAAAGAAGCCACTTCTCTCCAGGAAAAACATCAGGGATAGACTGATATTCTGCAAAAGGTACAGGGATTGGACTGCTGAGGACTGGGGTAAAGTCATTTTCTCTGATGAACCCCCTTTCCCAATTGTTTGGGGCATCTGGAAAAAAGCTTGTCCGGAGAAGACAAGGTGATCAGTCCTGTGTCATGCCAACAGTAAAGCATCCTGAGACCATTCATGTGTGGGGTTGCTTCTCAGCCAAGGGAGTGGGCTCACTCACAATTTTGCCTAAGAACACAACTATGAATATAGAATGGTACCAACAAAATATTGATATTTTGGGTCCATGGCCAGGAAACTCCCCAGACCTTAATCCCATTGAGAACTTGTTGGCAATCCTCAAGAGGCGGGTGGACAAACAAAAACCCACAACTTCTGACCAACTCCAAGCATTGATTATGCAAGAATGGGCTGCCATCAGTCAGGATGTGACCCAGAAGTTAATTGACAGCATGCCAGGGTGGATCACAGAGGTCTTGAAAAAGAAGGGTGAAAACAAATCTTGCCTTAGTTACGGAGCCCCTAACCAACAGTGCACTTTCAAAAAAATACAGATAAGAATAAGAGATAAAAGTACAAATGAATTAAAGAGCAGCATTAAAAATAACGATATATACAGGGGTGCCGGTACAGGGGTGCTGGTACAGAGTCAATGTGTGGGGGCACCGGTTAGTTGAGGTAGTACATACATGTAGGTAGGGTTACTAAAGTGACTATGCATAGATGACAACAGAGAGTGGCAGTGGTGTGGAGAGGGGATGGGAGGGGGGGGGCAATGCAAATAGTCCGGGTAGCCATTTGACTAGATGTTCAGGAGTCTTATGGCTTGGGGGTGAATGGGCAAGACAACATTTTTAAATGCCTTTGAGCAGGCTATGGTAGTAGGTGCTAGGCGTAATGGTTTGTGTTAAAAACTGCAATGCTGCAGGGTTTTTCACACTCAACAGTTTCCCGTGTGCATCAACAATGGTCCACAACCCAAAGGACAACCAGCCAACTTGACACAACTGTGGGAAGCATTGGAGTCAATAAATTGCCTTAAGCACATCCCTCAACTAGTCTTGTCATGTCCCCCATATAAATTGCAAAGAACAAATCTCCCTTCTTGCGCAATACAATGTCAGTCGCTTTATACATTGTTACTATGCCAAGCACCTTAAATCACATGAACCCACGCTAAAGGACCTTCCTAAAATGTTATAGGATGCTCTCAATGTTACAAATAAAACGACTAGCACAGCAGGATACAGTCATAATTCAGTAGTATCACCAGTTACTATGATCAAGTCAAGGTTAACTAATTAACTCCTAAAATCAAGGATGTTGAAGCTACAGGAGGCTGTAAATTAGTCATATCCTGAACATCAGTCAAATGCACAACAGCTGAAAATATCATTTACTGAGGAGCTAATGTTTTATGCATTTACGTAGGCAAGTGACCAAGCCTAATAATCCTGCAGTCGAAACAAATGCTCGGAGTGAATTGGTTCTTGTGGTCTGGCTACCAGCACCTTGGCGAGCACCAATGGTCCCTGTGACCCTGGCACTCATCACTGTGGCTGGTGGTGACTGTAGTGGGTGGGGGAGGGAGGTTTACTGCCACGGTCGCCGTGAGGACTGGTGAACCGTGGAGTTGGAACCACAGTCAATGTAGCGGTAGGCTTCCAGGGTATTCTGGGTCGTGCGCACAATGTAGGAGGTTTTCACAGATGTCCTGGGAACAAAACAGTTCTGATGAACAATTGAATTAAAAAATAAGTCAATATCAGATAAGGTAAATGCATGAGGACATAAAGGCAAGAAGTAAAGGCAAGATGGAAGGAGGTAGGATATGCTTAATGCATGAAAACCACAGTATTGTGAACCTTGATGCTTGCCATGGTGCAGAAGGCACTGAAGGGTGAAAAAGGTGGTTAGGACCTGTTCAATTTTCATCTAATTTTACATTGGCGCGTTACATTCAGTAGTTTTAAAACATGCGGAGATTGTGCAGAGAGCCACATGAATTCACAGAAATACTCTGTATGTAATAAATGTTGATGAAAATTCAAGTGTTATCCATGGAACTTTAGATACACTTCCCCTTAATGCAACTGCTGTGTCAGATTTTTTTTTTAACTTTACGGAAAAAGCATAATCTGAGAACGGCGCTCAGAGCCCAAACCAGCCAGAGAAATATCCGCCATGTTGGGTAGTCAACATTAGTCATAAATAGCATTATAAATATTCACTTACCTTTGATGATCTTCATCAGAATGCACTCCCAGCACTCGCAGTTCCACAATAAATGCTTGTTTTGTTCGATAATGTCCATCATTTATGTCCATTTATGTCCAAATAGCTTCTTTTGTTAGGGCGTTTGGTAAACAAATCCGTTCTGGTCCAGTCGGACGAAAGTTAAAAAATGTATATTATAGGTCGAAGACACTTGTCAAACTAAGTATAGAATGTTTTTAGCATAAATGTTCAATAATGTTCCAACCGGAGAATTCCATTGTCTGTAGAAAAGCAATGGAACGAGAGGTATCTCATGAGAAATGTGCATGACTGAGAACGAGGCTGCAGGCAGATCCCTTAGTCAAACAGCTCTCATCCGGCCCCCCTTCAGAGGAGCAGCCTGAAACAACGTTCTAAAGTCGGTTGACATCTAGTGGAAGCCTTAGGAAGTGCAAAATAACCCTTATCCCACTGTGTATTTGATAGGGGTGAGTTCAAAAACTACAAACCTCAGATTTCCCACTTCCTGTTTGGATTTTTTCTCAGGTTTTTGCCTGCCATATGAGTTCTGTTATACTCACAGACATCATTCAAACAGTTTTAGAAACTTCAGAGTGTTTTCTATCAAATACTAATAATAATATGCATATATTAGCATCTGGGACAGAGTAGCAGGCAGTTCACCCTGGGCACGCTATTCATCCAAAAGTGAAAATGCTGCCCCCTATACAAGAGTTCAAATGAACTCCACAAATTCTTGTGAGCTTTCTCGATTACCTGTGAGATAATGACAAACAAAAAATATAACTTTCAAACCTGATTTTCATCATTATATACATTTTTTATTATACATTTTATTAGGTACATATATCTAGTACTGCGTAGGGCCCCCTTTTGCCTCCACAAAAGAGGTGCCCTTCTGCACACCATTGTTATAAACAGCTGTTATTTGAGCATTTGTGGCCTTTCTGTTAGCTTGAATGACTCTGGGCATTCTCCTCTGACCTGTCTCATTAACAAGGTGTTTTTGCCCACAGAACTGCCACTCACTTCTTATCGCACCATTCTCTGTATACTCTAGAGGCTGTAGTGTGTAAAAATCCCAGGAGGGCAGCTGTTTCTGAGATGCTGGAACCACCATGTGCCACACCAACAATCATACCACGGTCAAAGTTGCTTAGATTACACATCTTGCCCGTTCTAATATTTTTGTCAAACAACAACTAAAGCTCTTTACTCTATAGATTGAGTTGCAGGCAGCCACATTATTCTCTGTTCGAAGGAGCAGGCTATTTGCGTTAACATGCAGCTGTACCTAATAAAGTGGCCGGTGACTGTACATCTAACTGTCAGGACCTTCAAAATGGTGTGATATCTGGGCCAGCTGTCCAGCTTCTTGCACTATGGTGCAGATCTATGATCATGTTTCCCCTGTCTATATTCTATCCTTATTCTTTGCTTCATAGCAAAACTGACCCTAGCTCAACACCCATACTCTGAGAAGCTTGATAACTATATGCCCAGATTAGTTTAAATGACATGAGTAGGATTTAACATTTTAATAGCCATAGAAGTTCAAGCTTATCAGAGTACGGGTGCTGATCTAGGGTCAGTATTATACACTATGCAAATTGAATTCAAACATGCAAGAATCTCTCATAATTCAACAAGAAACTCCCTATACATTCAAGTTATATGTTCTAAAATGTAAGATTTGTGCATGCCTATGTACAACACAAAACAAATTGTCACAGTATTGCACAAAACAATTTGGTTCACTGTTGATTGACTTTAAATGTCTGGTTGAGGGCTCCCTTTTGTCTATCAAGTGATGATCAAGTGATGATTCTTTGATTTCAAAAATACGTTCTCAACCAATAGATCAGCTTAGCTTGAGTCATGTTGTCTAATATTTTTAGTACACTATGCTTATGGCAAGTAAGTCAGGCTATATAATAGAAAATGAAGTGATATGTCAGTCATGGAGGCACATTCTTACTTTACACTTGGTTATAAATTATATCATATTAATTATAATACATTCTTTGTATGATAGCTAACTCACCATCAACAGGGTGTAGGCCTACTTGACCCCCTGAAGTGCCAGATGAGGTTCCAGATGAACTTGCTGTTGACAATGAAATTGTACAATACAAATGATCAGCATGCACCATTAGGCCTAGATATCCACAGCATAAAATATGTAGCTATAAACTTTAGTTCAAACTGCAGAGGAGTATATTGCTAAGTTACTCATGCTTATTTCTTAACTTGACCGCACCATTTCAGTGATATCTGGCAATATATTCAATAATATTCTCTTTGTGGACTGCTAGACAATTCACCATGCTTGCTAGCTAACTAATGCTACAACATTTGAGTGAAAAGCAAATGATTAGAGCTAGCTTTGGCCAGTCTGCACTCTTCCCTTTGGTGAACATGTGTTCCTTTGGCCAGTCTTCTTGCTAAGTTAACATTAGCAGTCTGAACATGTGGTTTCTATGTGTGCAAAAAGTACAAGTAATGTTCAACTGATGCCCAGCAATACTTACAGTGCTCTATTTCTTCAAGACGATCAGCCTCCTCTCGAAGAAGCTCAGACACCGACACTCGTCGTGTAGACATGCTCAGTGACAGAAATACATAAATAAATACAAGTTGGCAAAAATAAATAAATCGGCAAACATTGGCAGTAGAATGGCCCATACTGAAGAGCTCAGTGACTTTCAACATGGTAGTCATAGGATGCAACCTTTCCAACAAGTTAGTCAAATTTCTGCCCTGCTAGAGCTGCACTACATAACATACTTTTATGTATTGTAGTGTACAATCGGTGCGCCCTTCGTGGTAAGGTATTACCTCGAAATATAAACAAAAAAAACAAAACCTGTAACATCAATTACATAAGTATTCACACCCGAGTCAATGCATGTTAGAATCACCTTTGGAAGTGATTACAGCTGTGTATTTCTGAGTAAGTCTAAGAGCTTTGTACACCTGGATTGCACAATATTTGCACATTATTATTTTAAAAAATTCTTCATGCTCTGTCAAGTTGGTTGATCATTGATCAAGCCATTTAAGTCTTGCCATATATTTTCATTCCAATTTAGGTCAAAATTAGGCCACATTCAATGTCGTCTTGGTAAGCAACCAGTGTATATTTGGCCTTATGTTTTAGATTTTTTCCTGCTGAAAGATGAATGTGTCTCCCAGTGTATGTTGGAAAGGAGACTGAATCAAGTTTTCCTCTAAGATTTTGCCTGCTCTTAGCTCTATTCCATTTATTTTTATCTTAAAAAACCTGTCTAGTCCTTGCCGATGACAAGCACACTAATAACATGATACCACCACCACCATGTTTGAAAATATCAGTGATCTGTTGATTTGCCCCAAACATAACACTTTGTATTAGTGCCTTATTGGAAACAGGATACATGTTTTGGAATATTTTTGTTCTGTACAAGCTTCCTTTTCACTCAGTAATTTAGGTTAATATTATGGAGTAATAACTACAATGTCAGTTTTCTCCTATCACAGCCATTAAACTCTAACTATTTTGAAGTCACCTTTGGCCTCAGTGAAATCCCTGAGCGGTTTCCTTACTTTCCGGCAACTGAGTTAGGAAGGCCGCCTGTATCTTTGTAGTGATTGGGTGTATTGATACATCATCAAAATTATTAATTAATAACCTCACCTTGCTCAAAGAGATATTCAATACCTGCTTTTTTACCCATCTACATCTACCAATAGGTGCCATTCTTTGCGAGGCATTGGGATAAATTAAAACAAACAAATGACTAAATATATGTCTCTGGTTATTGGTATTGCCAATAGCCGGCTAGCTACCTATCTAGCTAGCATGCTAATTGGCATCAAATCATCAATCTAGCCAACTAACCTGTAAGCCTAGCTAGCTTCTTAGGGATAGGGGGCAGTATTCCAAAGTTTGGATGACTGAGGTGCCCAAAGTAAACTGCCTGTTACTCAGGCCCAGAAGCTAGAATGTGTATATAATTGGTAGTGTTGGATAGAGTAAAGTAAAAAGTATAAAGTTTCCAAAACTGTTAAAATAATGTCTGTGAGTATAATAGAACTTATATAGCAGGCAAAAACCCGAGGAGAATCCATACAGATTTTTGTTTTTGGAGCTCACCACTCATTGGAATACCTTCCAGATTGCAGTTCCTAGGGCTTCCAGTAGATGTCAACAGTCTTTAGAAAGAGTTTCAAGCTAGTTTTTCTAGGTGGCTCCCATTTTGGCTGTAGTATTGTGGCGCGCACTTCGTTATTTATTTATCTCCGGTAATGAACATACTATTCTCCATCTTAAATTGTATCGTTTATTTACATAATTACAGTACCTGAGGACTGATTAGAAACATTGTTTGACTTTTTTAGACAAAGTTTATTGGTAACTTTTGGAATTAATTTGTATGCATTTTGAACTAGGGAAACCGGTGGATTACTGAATCAAGCGTGCCAACTAAACTGACTTTTTTTGGGATATAAAGGACTTTTTCGAACAAAAAGGACCATTTGTTATGTAGCTGGGACCCTTTGAATTTCAAACAGAGGAAGATCTTCATAAGGTAAGTGATTTATTTTATCGCCATTTCTGACTTGTGACGCCTTTGTACGCGGGGCGCTGTCCTCAGTTAATCGCATGGTATGCTTTCGCCGTAAAACCTTTTTGAAATCTGACAAAGCGGCTGGATAACCAAGAAGTTAAGCTTTTAAATGATGTATGACACTTGTATTTTCATGAATGATTAATATTACAAATGTTGTATTTTGAATTTCGCTCTCTGCAAATTCACCGGATGTTGTCGAGGTGGGGCGCTAGCGGCACGCCTAGCCCAACTAACTAATATATTTAAAGATTGGTTAGTTTCTTACCATAAATCGCACTAATCCAATTTAAATTCAGGCTGTAACAAGACAAAATGTGGAAAAAGTAAATGGGTGTGACTACTACTGAAGGCACTGTATTTACGTAATTAGCAGTCTCATTAAAGTTTGGTTACATTTTCTAGCGCCTCCCTCATGTCAGCATCGGTGTGGACATGAGAGGCTGTAGCCATATCACCTAGATTACACTTTGACATGTAGGCTGATTATTTATCGACATTTTTACTAAATGAACTCAGCAAAAAAAGAAACATCCTCTCACTGTCAACTGCATTTATTTTCAGCAAACTTAACATGTGTAAATATTTGAATGAACATATCAAGATTCAACAACTGAGATATAAACTGAACAAGTTCCACAGACATGTGACTAACAGAAATGGAATAATATGTCCCTAAACAAAGGGGGGGGGTTCAAAATCAAAAGTAACAGTCAGTATCTGGTGTGGCCACCAGCTGCATTAAGTACTGCAGTGCATCTCCTCATGGGCTGCACCAGATTTGCTGTGAGATGTTACCCCACTCTTCCACAAAGGCACCTGCAAGTTCCTGGACATTTCTGGGGGGGAATGGCCCTAGTCCTCACCCTCAGATCCAACAGGTCCCAGACGTTCTCAATGGGATTGAGATCCTTCACTGGCCATGGCAAAACACTGACATTCCTGTCTTCCAGGAAATCACACACAGAGCCGGCAGTATGGTTGGTGGCATTGTCATGCTGTCAGGATGAGCCTGCAAGGAAGGGTACCACATGAGGGAGGAGGATGTCTTCCCTGTAACGTGAGATTGCCTGCAATGAAAACAAGCTCAGTCCGATGATGCTGTGACACACCGCCCCAGACCATGACGGACCCTCCACATCCAAATCGATTCCGCTCCGAATACAGGCCTCGGTGTAACGTTCATTCCTTCGGCGATAAATGCGAATCCGACCATCACCCCTGGTGAGACAAAACCGCGACTCGTAAGTGAAGAGCACTTTTTGCCAGTCCTGTCTGGTCCAGCGATGGTGGGTTTGTGACCATAGGCGACGTTGTTGCCGGTTATGTCTGGTGAGGACCTGCCTTACAACATGCCTACAAGCTCTCAGTCCAGCCTCTCTCAGCCTATTGCGGACAGTCTGAGCACTGATGGAGGGATTGTGCCTTCCTGGTGTAACTCGGGCAGTTGTTGTTGCCATCTTGTACCTGTCCCGCAGGTGTGATTTTTGGATGTACCGTTCCTGTGCAGGTGTTGTTACACGTGGTCTGCCACTGCGAAGACGATCAGCTGTCCATCCCGTCTCCCTGTAGCGCCGTCTTTGGCGTTGCACAGTACGGACATTGCAATTTATTGCCCTGGCCACATCTGCAGTCCTCATACCGCCTTGCAGCATGCCTAAGGCACGTTCACGCAGATGAGCAGGGACCCTGGGCATATTTATTTTGGTGTTTTTCCAGGGTCAGTAGGAAGGCCTCTTTAGTGTCCTAAGTTTTCATAACTGTGACCTTAATTGCCTACCGTCTGTAAGATGTTAGTGTCTTAACGACCGTTCCACGGGTGCATGTTCATTAATTGTTTATTGAACAAGCATGGGAAACAGTGTTTAAGCCCTTTATAATGAAGATCTGTGAAGTTATTTGGATTTCTACGAATTATCTTTGAAAGACAGGGTCCTGAAAAAGGGATGTTTCTTTTTTTGCTGAGTTTATATTTTAAAACATTATTCATTACAGTATAAACCTAGTATTTACTTGAAATGAGCCGCAATGTTTTTGCCTTGTGTCCCAGTCTGTTTTACGTCGTCCTGTTGTGATGAAAATACAAGTATCACAGATAGAAAGGACATAACACAGAATTTAATTACAATATTCAATGACTGTCAGAACATTTGGCTGCATGTAGGTTAATTTAATAATTGACTAGACATGAGTTACTGTAAATTGTTATTTCCTTATAACTTGATGCTAGACTTTAAAAAAGCACTTAAATGATGAAATGAACATACCACATACCAAATGAAAAATTAGAAAGAAAATAATCAATATAACTACAGTATACAATTGTAAAATATTAATTAGGTTATGGATCATAAAAGCTCAATTTATACAGTTATCATAGAACAGCTACAACAAGTTGTCTTGGGTCTTAAAGGGTTCTGGGGCATTTTTGTGGTGCTGCTTGTTCAAAGTTCAAATGATTTTAAGTTTCAAACACTAATTCAAATTAAGCAAGAGCCTTGTTGCCATCATTGTGAAATTAGTCTAAGCTTCTCTTGGTGAGAGATGCAGAGCTGCACATGACCTCCTGACAATAATGGTATAGATGGTCATGTTCTGTCTTTCCGGCCTACAGGCTTTGACACACAATAACAACTTTTTGCAATATTCTCTATGGTAAATAACCAAGTGATTTTGGGTCACCTTTATATTGACCTTACATAACAATATTTCCTTTATTTGCCTATGATTTAATTAATTTATTAAATTGTGTTTCATATTTCAAGATGCCAAACATATAGGCTTACAACACACAGTTAACACAAACATTTGAGCTGATGTAATCATCTTAGTACAAAACTTTGCAGTGTGTCCCCTATTTCTATAGCCATTTTCTTTCCCCTTCACTGCTACTAATAAAATGTAGGTGATCTTCACTTTAAGAACATATGCATTAATCTGCAATTTTGCTTTCAAAACTCTCTCCAGAATCTCAGAAAATTGACATTGTCCAATATTGTCTACACTGAGTGTATAAAACATTTCCATGAGACTGACCAGGTGAACGCAATGCTTCCTTTTTGATGGCACTTGCTAAATCCACTTCAATCAGTGTAGATGAAGGGGAGGAGACCGGTTAAAGAAGAATGTTTAAGCATTGAAACAATTGAGACAAGGATTGTATATGTGTGCTAATCAAAGGGTGAGTGTCTTTGAACAGGATATTGTTTGTGTCAAGAACTTTAACGCTGCTGGGTTTTTCACGCTCAACAGTTTCCCGTGTGTGTCAAGAATGGTCCACCACCCAAAGTACATCCAGCCAACATGACAACTGTGGTACGCATTGGAGTCAACATTGGTCAGAATCCCTGTGGAACGCTTTCGACACCTTGTTGAGTCCATGCCCTGACGAATTGAGGCTGTTATAAGGGAAAAAGGGGGAAATGAAACTCTATTAGGAAGGTGTTTTGTATACTCAGTGTAAATAATGATTATAAAATTACATTGTCCAGGTCATGCTAGTTGGTGACCTCAGGTTTCCTGTTTGTTCAGTATAGAGTCCAGGATTTTCTCGCACATATAAAGGCACCGAGGCACATGGAAGAAACCTGAAATAAAACAAAAGGAAGATTAATAGTCAGTGTAATCACAGACGTACACAAGGTCAAAACACTTCATCTGATGCATTTATTTTGGGCAAAGAAACCAGTCTGATGAAGGTCCACCATGACCGAAACGTCGGTTTTTAATTAATTCATAATAAAATAGAAGTGTCGCGCCTCCACCACTTTTTGGTTGGGGGAAAGGAAGCCTTGCAATCACTGTAATCAAATACAACCACATTGTATTTACTATATCCACTAGAGTGGGTGATAGACATATAGAAACAAGGGCAAAACATAAATATTACAGATTGAGCATATATCAAACAAATGTATACATTACTGTATTGTCTCAAACAGGAGGTACAATTATTTGTGCCTGTCATGTTTCTGACTAACCCCTTCTCTGGCCTGTTAACATTCTCACCTTTGAAAGGCCCTCCTTTAAAATCCAGTGTCACTTTCCCTTGCTGGGTCAAATATCCAAACCACTCGCCATTCTCAGCATCAGAAAACTGCATACACAGGAAGACAAACAGCACACCATATTGCAAAAGGTTTGCTCCTCAAAGCAGTTTAGCTTAATTTGAGCTGCAGTACCAAATATTTGTGTTACTTATTCTCTACATATAAAATGACCCCCATATTTCATGCCATTTCCATGTATTGTATTTTTAGCAGAACGATAGCAAAAAAATTAATACAATTAAAACACACAATTAGACTGGAGTTCACTCACATGGCTGAAGGTGTAGTCGTACACTTGAGAGAATCGCTCCAGCAGGGCTGGCTCTTTGGTATGGCTGTAGGCCATCAGGTATGCGATGAGAGCCTCACAGTGCGGCCACCATAGTTTCATACTCCACTCCAACTGTGAAAACAGAACACATTGGCCCTGGTTCACATTTCCATAGTACTTTGTTCCCTTATTTAGTCAATTAATAAAAAGGCCATGAAAGGGTTGGACAAGCAAAAGCAATAGGTTTGGTCCCCTCAGTTGCCATTTCATCCATATTACTTTCACCCATTCAACCCTTTGTTGATGAGTGTGGGTTTGAGCTGCCAAATGACTCCTACACTGATTTTTATGCTTGGTTGAACGACTCGTGCATTTGCAGCAAGCGCAGTGTTGTATTGATGGGTTCGGACTTTAAACTTAAAAATATGAAATATACTTATTCATGTTACTGGGGGAGAGAGGGAAATGTAGAACGTTTACATTCTGTCAGGATATGTTAATGTTAGCCATCAGGGATCCTATGTGGAAAAGTGAGGAGTTGGGGCCGAGGTCAAGTATTTGTATTTATTATGAACCTCCATTAGCTGCTGCCAAAGCAGCAACATTAGGGCAGTTTATACAATTTTAAAAACATTACAATACATTCACAGATTTCACAACACACTGTGTGCCCTCAGGCCCCTACTCCACCACTACCACATATCTACAGTACTAAATACATGTATATGTATAGTGCGTATATTATTGTGTTACAGTGCGTATGTTACCATGACTACATGGAACTCTATTCCACATCAAGTAACCGACGCAAGCAGTAAATTTAGATTTAAAAAACGGATTTAAAAAAAATCTTATGGAACAGCGGGGACTGAAGCAACAAACATTGTGTGTGTGTTTTTGTGCATATCTGTCTGTGCCAATGTTTATGTTGCTTCACAGTCCCCGCTGTTCCATAAGATTTTTTTTTAATCCGTTTTTGAAATCTAAATTTACTGCTTGCGTCGGTTACTTGATGTGGAATAGAGTTCCATGTAGTCGTGGCTCTATGTAATACTGTCAGATGAAGTGAGGAAGAACAGAAATCACTAAGGTTCTGTCTAGCAACAGACGTGTAAAAGGGAAACCTTCTCAGTTGTACAACAATGCTGAGTGTCTTCAGCATTTAACCCAACCCCTCTGAATCAGAGAGGTGCGGGGGGCTGCCTTAATCGACATCCACGTCTTCGGCACCCGGGGAACAGTGTGTTAACTGCCTTGCTCAGGGGCAGATTTTTACCTTGTCAGCTCAGGGATTCAAATCCAGCAATTTGCTGTCCAGATGTGTAAGGAGGGGCTCAGCATTGGAGAAAGGGTTACATACCAGTGCTTGTGTGAATATGTTTTTTGTCTTATGCAGCTGTATGACCCAGTGGGTGAATCAACTTGCGTTTTTTAACTCTATTTAGAAAACTAGTATGCAGGGGTGAAAGTAAGGCGTTATGGTCCGGTACGGCATCCCAGCAAAATAAATAGTGGGGGTACGTCGTATCGGTAAAACATTGACAATCAAATAAAAATACATGACTGGCTGTGTTTATGCCAAAAGGAAAAATAAAAGTTAAATGACAAATCTTTTAAGACTTAGGCCCACAGAGAACATACTGAATTAATAGGGATTCTATGTATTTCTATGATTAGGCCCATAAAATGTTTTGGTGCACACATAGGAGGCCCATACCGGAAATAAATTAAGTCTACTTTCACAGGATGTACCTGTGTGGGGCAGTAACCGTCCACATCCAGGAAGTAGAGGAGCCCTCCGTGCTCCTTGTCCCAGCCTGTCAGAAAGGGGATCTCCATGAACTTGTCCACTGCTGTCCTTTGGAGCTCCTGGTCCCCATTCTCCAAACCGTACTGAAGCAGGAACCAGCCTGCTTCCAGTGCATGGCCTATGGCAAATGTATATATAAAAGAAATAAGGAAGCCAGAAAGGAAAGAAACAACAGGCAGGCAATACAATGGTAACACAGTCATCTTAGATATCACTACATGTGCAGTATCCAGTCTAACTAAGTAACTAGTGTTATTACACACAACAGAAAACATAGTGTTAGGGATAATAAGGTAATACACTAATATATACCACTATGTTAGATGACTTGACAAGTAATATGGAGCTTATCACACATTATCTACAGCAGGGCTGTCAATGTCATTAATAAGGGACTAATTCAGACCTGGGACACTAGGTGAGTGCAATTAAAAACCAGGGAGAAACAAAAACAAGAAGTGTTTTGGCCCTCCAGGACTGGAATTGAAAAGCCCTGATCTAGAGAAATCTCATTTAGTTGAGTACAAAGGGTATCACCTGGGTTTTGCAGTCGCCCCTCGCAACCAGGAAGTTCCTTTCCTTCTGATGAGACACTTTCCAAAATGGCAGTACCACCTCTCTGTACAAAGACAGTCATAGACAATTCAATGGAACCAATGGAAATGCCCCGAAAAGTGCAAACGCCTTCCATCTGACACTCCAAACGGGCTCAGACACACACACACCTGGTTGTTTCATATTTGTAGGCCTACAGTTCTTTACCTGAAGGTGTTGGAGGATCTGCTTTACGCACCAGCCTCCAACCTCCCTGTACTTGTCTACCTCCTCCCCGCTGCGGGCCTCCGTGAGCTGCTGCACTAGACACAGCAGCATCATGGGGACAGCCATGCTGCAGACCGGGGTGTCTCCAGAAAGCTGGGGCTTGCCCAGGCCTGATGGGTCCACCCTGACCCAGTGGACCAGCTGGTCCATCATTTGTGCTGCTTCCACCTAGTAACAATGAGGGCATATGAGAAATAAAATAGGCCATAATACAGGCAAAACCCACTATGGGTTCTGTGTTCTGATTGGCTAGCAGATATTAGCCCCCATTCTGTTCAAATTTGATTGGGTCTTTGATGCATGGCCCTTTTCAACAAACCGGAAGTGTCCCTGTGGATGGAAGGTTCATTCCATGATTTCAAAATTATAGTTTTAACCATGTAAAAAAAGCGTACATTTTGGGTTCTCATGGGCTCAACAGTTAAACGAATTATTAATAATTAATTAATGTTTTAATTAATTAAAACATGGCTGTATTGATCACAGATTGCCAGTTTAACAACAGAGAACTTTATTGTGGAAGTGTTTAGTGCCCCGGGCTGTTTTACCTGCATGTCTTTGTCTCCTGTGACCCTAGCCAGCTCATCCATGGCCATGACATAGAAACACTCACTGAAGATGGTCCTCTGCACTTTCAGGGCTTTACCGTCCCTGGTCAAACAAAAGGCACACTTCCATGGGCTGCCACTATTGGGAATGCGAGCGAAGCGTCGCAAGAATGCACCTCCTAAGAAAACAGAAAAAAATAACATTAACAAAGTTTGCTCATCACAAGTAGAATTGTGTTCCAAAATCCCTATAGAGACCACACTCCTGTTTGTTTTTCTGCAGAAAATTAAAAATGTGGTATACATTTTTAAGTTCCGATGACACATTGAATAGCAAACCGGAAAAACAAAGGAGGATCACCACTCAATGTTTACCATCTTTGGCGAGTGTGGGTGTCAGGTAGCCTAGTGGTTAGAGTGTTGGGCTGGATCGAATCTCCGAGCTGACAAGGTAAAAAATCTGTTGTTCTGTCCCTGAACCCACTGTTCCCCGGTAGGCAGTCATTGTAAATATGAATTTGTTCTTAACTGACTTGCCTAGTTAAATAAATAAAAACTAATATATATATATATATATATATATATATATATATATATATATATTAAAAGCAGTACGAGTTTGTTTTTTTATAGGCAAATAAGCTGTTGCATGCCCAGACTAGTTTCATAGGAGAAGGTTGTGTTCTAGATCCGGAAATCCTGAAACTAACATTGGAGTAAATCCTATTGGTGTTTTTTCTGTTTTATTACATCTGTGTGTCTTCTACTGGAAATGTGTGCATCTTCATACTGTCGATAACATTGGGTGCGCTTCTTTCTGCTTTTAGTCTTCATGACACCTGTCATTTGTATTTGCTCATAACTTGTATGTAGCCTACACCATACTAAGTGGTTCAAAACAGCTATTTTCTCTGTTGCTTAACTTACCGTCTTCGCTCAGGTTGTCAAAGACTGACTCATGAAAAAATATATATTTCACCTTTATTTAACCAGGTAGGCCAAGTTGAGAACAAGTTCTCATTTATAACTGCGACCTGGCCAAGATCAAGCAAAGCAGTGCAACACAAACGTAGAGTCAATAACATAAAAAGTCTATATGCAGTGTGTGCAAACGGCGTGAGGTGGTAAGGCAATAAATAGGCCATAGTAGCGAAGTGATTACAATTTAGCACTGGTATGACAGATGTGCAAGTAGAAATTCTGGGGAGCAAAGTTTAAAAACAATGTGGATGAGGTAGGTAGATTTGGATGGGCTATTTACAGATGGGCTGTGTACAGCTGCAGCAATCAGTTAGCTGCTCAGATAGCTGATGTTTAAAGTTAGTGAGGGAGATATGTCTCCTACTTCAGCGATTTTTGCAATTCGTTGCAGTAATTGGTAGCAGAGAACTGGAAGGAAATGCGGCCAAAGGAGGTGTTGGCTTTGGGGATGACCAGTGAGATACCTACTGGAGCGCATGCTACGGGTGGGTGTTGTTATCGTGACCAGTGAGATAAGGCAGAGCTTTACCTAGCAAAGACTTAGATGACCTGGAGCCAGTGGGTCTGGTGACGAATATGTAGCGAGGGCCAGCCGACGAGAGCATACAGGTCGCAGTGGTGGGTGGTAAAATGGGGCTTTGGCTACAAAACGGATGCATCCAGTTTGCTGAGTAGTGTTGGAGGCTATTTTGTAAATGACATGGAAGTCGAGGATCAGTAGGAAATGTATGTTTGAAAAACCTAGCCTTTGCTTCTCCTGACTGACTGAGTGTATTGGTTACTGACTTCCCTGAAAAGTTGCATATCGCAGGGACTACTCGATGCTAGTGCAGTGCGCCACAGGATGTTTTTGTGCTGGTCGAGGGCAGTCAGGTCTGGAGTGAACCAAGGGCTATATCTGTTCTTAGTTCTACATTTTTTGAAAGGGGCATGCTTATTTAAGATGGTGAGGAAATTACTTTTAAAGAACGACCAGGCATCCTCTACTGACGGGATGAGGTTCCAGGATACCCCGGCCAGGTCGATTAGAAAGGCCTGCTCGCGGAAGTGTTTTAGGGAGCATTTGACAGTGATGAGGTGGTCGTTTGACCGTGGACCCATAGTGGATGCAGGCAATGAGACAGTGATCGCTGAGATCCTGATTGAAAACAGCAGGTGTATTTGGAGGACAAGTTGGTCAGGATAATATCTATGAGGGTGCCCTTGTTTACAGATTTAAAAGTATGACAGAACTTTGCAGGTTCTCTCTGCAGTAGATTGCAACTCCTCCCCCTTTGGCAGTTCCATCTTGTCGGAAAATGTTGTAGTTTGGTATGGAAATCTCAGAATTTTGGGTGGCCTTCCTAAGCCAGGATTCAGACACTGAAAGAACAGAGGTTGGCAGAGTGTGCTAAAGTAGTGAGTAAAACAAATTTAGGGATAAGGCTTCTGATGTTAACATGCATGAAACCAAGGCTTGTACAGTTACAGAAGTCAACAAATGAGAGCGCCTGGGGACACGCAGGACCTGGGTTAACCTCTTGGTGTTAGGGGGAAGTATTTTCATTTTTGGGAAAAAAACATTCCCGTTTTATAGGGGATATTTTGTCAGGAAAAGATGCTAGAATATGCATATAATTCACAGCTTTGGATAGAAAACACTAACTAACGTTTCCAAAACTGTAAAGATATTGTCTGGGAGTATAACAGAACTGATGTTGCAGGCGAAAGCCTGAGAAAAATCCAATCCGGAAGTGCCCCAGGTTTTGAAAGTGCTGTGTTCCAATGACTCGCTATTCAGCTGTGAATGTACCATCAACGAGCTTACGCTTTCTACGTATTCCCCAAGGCGTCTACAGCATTGTGACGTAGTATTACGCATTTCTGTTGAAGAATAGCCGTAGGCTACATTGCGTAAGTGGTCACATGGTGGCTCCGAGAGAGATTCTCGTGTAAAATACAGGAGGTAGCCATTACTCTAATCGGTCCTAGTGAAAAACAAATTGTCCTGACTGATATGTTATCAAATAGATATTAGAAAAACACCTTGAGGATGGATTCTAAACAACGTTTGCCATGTTTCTGTCGATATTATGGAGCTAATTTGTAATATTTTCCGGCGATTTCTCAGCCAAACGTGAAGAACAAACGGAGCTATTTCGCCTACAAAAATAATATTTTGTGAAAAAAATGAACTTTGGCTGTCTACCTGGGAGTCTCGTGAGTGAAAACATCCGAAGTTCATCCAAGGTAAACGATTTAATTTGATTGCTTTTCTGATTTCCGTGACAAGGTGCTGCTAGCAAGGCATAATGCTATGCTAGGCTATGATAAACTTACACAAATGCTTGTCTAGCGTTGGCTGTAAAGCATATTTTGAAAATCTGAGACAACAGGGTGATTAACAAAAGGCTAAGCTATGTTCCAATATAGTTCACTTGTGATTTTCATGAATAGGAATATTTTCTATTAAGATTTATGTCCGTTGCGTTATGCTAATTAGTGTCAGATGATGACAACGGTTCCGTTCATGGGATGGGGTGTCACTACAGGTTAACCTCCACATCACCCGAGGAACAGAGCAGGAGTAGAATGAGGGTACAGCTAAAGGCTAATAAAGGAATAAACGGTAGAATGAGTAGAATGAGGGTACAGCTAAAGGCTAATTAAAGAATAAAGGGAGCAACATTTCTGGGCATGGTAGGATAGATTCAGGGCATAACGTACAGACAGGGGTATGGTAGGGTGTGGGTACAGTGGAGGTAAACCTAGGCATTGAGTGACGATAAGAGAGGTTGCATCTCTGGACGCACTAGTTAAGCTGGGTGAGGTCACAGCATGTGGGACAAAAGAGGTATCTGAAGCATGTTGAGTGGGACTAGGAGCTCCACAGTAAACTAAAACAATGATAACTATCCTAAACAGTATACAAGGCATATTGACATTGAGACATAAAGCGAGGCATAAAGCAATCACAGGTGTTGATTGGGAGAGCTAGCTAAGACATCAACGGGTAAGACAACAGCTAATCAGCGAAGACAACAGGTAAAATGGCGATGAATGGGCAGAGAGGGTCAGTTAACTACACACAGGGCCAGGGAATAAAGAAAGGGAATGTATTATAAATGAAAATGTATTATTAAGTTAAGTCAAGTTTTCATAATTGTATGCTGTTAAGACACTAACGACCGTTAGAGGCTGGGGCCGACAAACAAAAATAAACAAAATGGAGTACCGTGATTAATGAACAGTCCAGCAGGTATCAGCAATGTAGCCAAGTGATCATATGGTCCAGTGAACAGCAATAGATGAAACAGGGAAGCCGCTGGGTAGTCGTTAGCAAGCGGGAGAAACGGTGTTCAAAGTTAGCAGACCGAGGCTAGTAGAAGCATCTGCTCCGACGTCTGGCAAAGGCAGGTTGAGGGCACAACGGATGGAATTACGTCAGCACACCAGTCGTGATGGAACGGCGGGGCTCCGTGTCAACAAAGGGTCCAGGCCAGTTGGCAAAAGTGGTATTGTAGCTAATTTAATTTCGTAGTAATTTTGTTTGCTAGCCGGGAGATGCGCCTGGCTCGCGGCTAACTGGTGCTAGCTTCGGGACAAGGGTGTTAACCACTATAGCCACTTGGTAGCAGCTAGCTAACAGCAATTATCCGATGCAAAGGTCCAGAGCTTATGGCAAGAATCCGGTGGAGTAGTGTATTCTAATCGTGTTAGTGAAGAGTCCGGGAGGCATCAGCTGTGTAGCCAAGTGATCACTGAGCAGGCCGGGGCTGGGCCACTCAGTGGCAGCTAGCTAGGGCTTTTGGTAGGAATCCGGTGTTGTAGTGGAGAAAACAGTCTGATACTGGCAGGCTGGGAAGTATTATCCAGGCTAAAAGCGTCTGGTGTCTGTGCAAAAGGCAGTGGCTAACAATGACTAAATAGCTAGTAGCTAATTAGCTCCTGATGGAGGTTCTGGCAATAAGGTCTAAAAATAGCAGATCAGTACCACATTGGGTGAGGCGGGTTGGCGGAAGATATATTTCATTTAAAAATGGGAAAAAGAGATAACATGTCAATTTATTTTCATACAAAAAAGACAAAATGTACATGGGAGAACAACAAACTATGTCTGCACTGCTACACCATCTTGGAATTTTTAAAACTTTGCATTAGTTAAATGAGTCAGAATACTGGCACAGCAGGTGAGGTGACCTCTTTAAAGGACTTGCATTAATTAACTAAATCACTAACAGAAAACATTTCACCATCTACCTTTGGAAAAAAACTTGAAGCTAAATGCTTACTTGGGAAATTCCTTGCAAAGCCGACAGGACACAACAACGAAACAACCTGATAAGTGTTTGGAAATCCACTCAAATGCTTTAACAGTCTGAATAGGTATGTATTTTCACTCCCAATAACTGACAAAGATGCTGTGCAACCACCAAACCCACATACCAGATTTGGCGGCTTCCAGGATCTCGGGCTTGTTGAAGCGCTCCATTGTCCTGTATAGGCGGCAATACATCCACACCTGCAAAGATACATTGATCCAAGTGAAATTATATTTTGAGCAATGTTCCCTCTAAGCTGCGCAAGTGCGAGGGCGTGCAGCCCATTACTGCCATGCAGAAGAAATATCAGCCATGGCAGAGAAGCACAAGATTTAATTGAAGTTCACTTTCTAGAGTTTTCCCTGTTAGTTAACAGTATCAAAGTTCCCCTTTATTGTTAGAAATGTGATCGTATCCATGCAATATTAGCCACTTTCAATGCAACATACTGAAACAAAACAAACTATGCAAGACTTAGTGTGCAAAACTAACTATGCAAGAGATGTTGTAGGCAGAATGCGGAGTAGGATTCTATTGCATTGACAGGCCTGACTCAGGCCCGTTCTCTACACAGACCTAAGCTCCATAACCAGTCAGAGTTGCAGTAGGCCTATATGCAAATCGACCATTGTCATATATGGATCTGTGCCATTCACTTTGAACTAGATTGTGTTTACAGCATGAACGGTCATGAGTTGATGCGCTTGTTTTGAGTTCAAAGCAAGAGCTACATGTAACCACGTGTGCACATTTGTTCATATCCTTTGCTAGTTAGTGAGTTATTAGCCCAGTTATAGATACTTTGTAGTCTGAAATGGGTGAGTGACTGCTTCCTACAAAAGCACAAAACGTGTGCATTTCTAGCCATCTTTGAAAAGTGAGTAAATTAAAGAGCTTTTTTCTTGTCTTAAAAAGGGGCAGTGTTCTATTTTGAGACAGGCTTTAATAAGCTAAGTAGCCAATAGGCAGAGGGCAGCATAATTTGTCTGATTCTCTGTAATAATGGTATGGGAATAATGATGCATTTTATTTTTAAAAATGGTTTCTTGCATCAAACACCACAACATTTTCAGTCACCTCTTTGTTTGAAGGACAAGTGTATAGACCGGTTAATGTCAGGCCTACACTGAAGACCACACATTGACTGCAACTGTAGCCACACATTGGCTGCAACTGTAGGCTGAATGATAGAACATCTATTTCTATGTTCAAATGTTATGGGATGCATTTTCTTCACTCTGGTAGGCCTACATTATGATCAAATAGCCACAGCAGCCTACTTGACCACTGTTTCAAGGGTAACTTAAAGCAGGTTCAGCATCAGTGTTCACAGTAAATGTGCGCTGGAAGTTGGACTGAATTTTCACAATGTTCAAGTTTGCGCTCAGCAGACCTGAAATTTGCTCAAGGCCCAAAAAAATGACTTTCTTTAAAAAAAGTACATTTATAGGAAAACCCACCCAATAATCAAATCAAGGTGCACTGCAACAGTCAGCAGAATATGCACATCAATGTTATTAGCAGGCCTTTGCATTGGTCTCTGTTTGGTGTTGAGCAGTAAGGTAATCACTGAACATTTGTGGATGAGTTTACCTGTCTCCCCTGCAACCAGACATATTTCAGCTGATCGTAGATTTTTCCATCTTTCCCTATACAAGTGAAAAATCCACTGGAAAAATACATTGTTTAACATGGTCAATTGATCTCATCTCACAGACATGGCATACATACTATCCTACAGCTAGACAAGGCTAAACTTTTTTAAATGTTTGTAAAAATTATGATAAAGAAAATGTTAAAATAACAAAACATTTCGACAAATGTGATCAAATGGTTTTACCCATATTGTGTGTCATGAGAGTATTTCTGCCAGAAGTCCACCACTTTGTCCAGCTCTGTGCGCATCTGCTCTCGATAACGCTGCAGCTTCTCGATAGACATCGCACCTTCCAAAAGCAAGACTGAATCGATCATCAAGCCAGATGAAAATTGGTAGATCTTAGGTCTACGCGTTTGTAGAACACTGTAATGTGAATGCCGTTATTCGGATATCCTAAATACTATTCTTGCAGGACCCGTTCAGGAAAGCATAATGATGGTTTACGGCTATGGTGTGAATCATATTTCTGAACAAGTGACAAGTTAGACATATCAATGTACTATGTACTTTCTAATAGATACCTTACGTTGGACTCGTCTATACACTTCAGACCACTTCTGCTCTATAGAGAAGTCGATTATTTTAAAGCGCTGCGTTTAGTTACCTTTTTCCCAAACGTAGTTTTAGATTTTCACTCTTGTAACGGAGCTTCATTCGATAAATGCAGACGTATGGCGTCTTAGACGCGAACGCAACCGTAGTCAACACTGTGTACAGACAAAAAAAAAAAAACTGGTTACTTCAAGAGGAGTTGAAAATCTTATCACATGACTGCTTGTCATGTGGGGTCATGTGCTTCCCGAGATCGGTCATGTGAGGAGCAGGGAGAATGACAACATAAAAGCAAACCCCTTTTATTCAATGGTAGAACGTAGTAGGAGGCTAAACCAATTGAACCGCTCAACCTAAGTATACCCCTCCGCTGTTACCTATGAATAAAGACACAATTCATATAGGATCACGAAACTTAGTTATGGGCTACATTTCAATAACAATTGATTTCTAACTAATGTAATTTAGATATTTCTGTATTTCATTTGCCAAAATGTCTAAAAATATGTTTTCACTTTGCCATTATACGTGTGTGTAGTAAATGGGGATTGAAAACATGTTTTTAATACATTTTGAATTATGGCTGTAACAACAAAATATGGAATACTGTAAGTGAAGGGGTGTGAATACTTTCTGAGGGTGCTGTTTACTTCCATATTTTTTTTGCTGGTTCTGGGCTACCTTCATGGAGTGATTTTGTTTATTATGTTAGTTTCTAGGCCAAACCGTTCAGATGCTACAGACTGACAGATTTCCGGGATGTCTCATGGTCTGACACACAACGCTGTAGCTCAGCCACCTTCCAACGCAGGTACGGAAGGTCGCCATTGGCGAATGCGGGGGATTGAGATGCAGCCCATGACAAAAAAAACAGATATCTCTAGCTTTACAGTAAACAGACGGATTTTGATGGGGATGTTTGTATTATGCTAATTTGATTTCTGCAGGGGCACGGACATCAACTCTAGGGGTTTTTGAAGTGACATTCAAACCTCCAATGTACTAAATATTCTTTAAACAACTCCTTATATCCTAGTTCATAGAGAAAGATTGATTTTGAAATTAAATGGTGTATTTGACTTTGTGCTTCTAATGAGTATGATGGGAGACAGAGTGCTGGTTTCAAGCGCAGGACGCAGCAGGTGATAATTTTGTGAAGGACCACAGGAGGAGGCAGGTAGCAGTGTCCAGGGACAGGCAGAAGTTCATAAACAAGGAATCCAAAAAGGTAACAGTACAAGCAGGGAAAAAGGCTAATAACGTAGTCCAGGAGATCAGACAAGAGGTTGATGACAAGAAATCTGATTGGCAAAAGTACAGCCAGGGAATAGGCAAAAAAAATTGTTAGTGAGGATGGCCAAAAACTACGATACACGGGAGGACTAATATGGGAAAAAAACAGCGCTCTTAATAGAATGTGTACAAAAACAAACAAAACCTCACAATGATGGGGTTCATTGAACTTAACTAAATAGTGTGGGTAAATGACATACAGGTGTGTGAACAGGTGATCAGAATTCAGGTGATTGGGATCTGAAGAGTGAGCTGTGTTCAGGGGATCTATGTGTTTGAGAGAGTGCGAGTTGGAAGCAGACGTTACAGTGCTGAAATCAACAGTTATCTGAATGTTTAGCAAAGATATTTGTCTACTTTGCGATACACCCCTCTACACGTTATAATAATTACATTTATTTTGTGTATTTCATAAGTTATGCTTTCATCGACACAATACAAAACGGTGATTTATCAACAAAATTGCTATGAGAGTCTGACGAAAGTTTAAGATTATCTGTGAAACATCTAGTGCTCATGAAAATGTTATGTATGCTATATGAATCATTTATAAAATGTAGTTTGTTTGTGGGTACTAACAATCGTACCTAATTACCCACCAGGGTGAAGTTCAGCAGCCATTTTGTGACAAAGCACTTCTCTAGCATTGATTTAGACAGTATCACACCTACTGAAGAAATACGGTGTCATGAAGTTGGCCTGGGGGATAGGTTTATGACAGTCATAAATACCTCTTCCCCCCTTTTCCTCTCTCTACCCTACTGAGGTTACATTTTTTTTTAAACCTTGGTTATCATAGAGATTCTGGGAACATCAGTAGGTGGGGGGAAATTAACTATATTCTGGTAATCCGAACAATTTAACATATGCGATGGTACTTAATGAATATGATGTCAGTTCGGTTGTCATCTGAGACATTCTCATCAATGATAAGATGACAAACTCTACAGTGGAAAGTCCACACATCAGAGTTATCGGATTCACATGGAATAGTTGTTCAATTTAAATGTTTGAATATGAAATTATTTGTGATCAAATGTGGATGAAATGTGATTTTAGCTTCTAAAATGTGAGATGTGGGTTTTCATAAGATATTGCTGCTCACGTGGAGAGACGAGGTTGTAAACTATGAAACACACCCCTTTTCTCCCTTCCTATATAAAGCCTTGACGACAACATAACTTTCTCTTCCGGGAATGTAGCACGACGGTCCTATGTCAGAATGGTTCAGATAATAACTACAGAATGAAGCCAACATCAGCATGAGCTTTTATTGCAAATGGTATGAACTTTGAACTCTTATTCACTACAGAAGTGATATCTCCTAGCCATTGAGTTAGCAACCGCAGCTGCAAACGCAGGTTAGGAAGGAACAGACAGAGTATCTCGTCTACCACACAACGACGTTACTACCACGTATCCAATTGACCACCAGAGACATTCTCCAAAGGACAAAGGACTCGGTTGGCAACACGGCCTTCCATCTCCCACCAACCTACTGAAGCGCAGCTCAGAGTAAATATTTATTGCATTTTCCTTTTCCAAATGGACGGTAATTTAGAATGCATGAGATACTGTATTTACGATAGCACAGCTTTTTCCCTTTGTTCCTCAGTCTCCCGCTCTTTCACTCAACCCAGCCCCTTTTCCTTTGTGTAACAAGCTGTCATATCTGTTCCGCCCGCTAGGGACTTTTTCCTTTATGACGTCATTTGTAATCAAGTTATGATTAATTGTGTGTATGTGTGATTCTGTGTGATTAGTTAGGTATTTAGTAAATAAATAATTAAACCCAATTTTGCATTGCTGATTCAACTTGTTAGCCAGGATTCGTGCAGATAAAAGGATTTACAAATTTCAGATGAGACTGAATTAAGGTGACGATTGATATGGACGGCTATTGATGTAAAATATTACTAGGTCTTTAAGGGTTTATTTATTCGTCGTCTTCCTCTGATGAGGAGTAAGACAGATCGGACCAATTTGCAGCGTTGTAAGTGTCCATAATTTAATAAGAAAAACTGAACACTACAAAATACAAAACAAAAAACGTGAAACAAACGAACCAGTTCTGTGTGGCACAAACACAAACACGGAAAATAAACACCCACAACTCAAAAGTGAAACCCAGGCTACCTAAGTATGATTCTCAATCAGGGACAACGATTAACAGCTGCCTCTGATTGAGAACCATACTAGGCCGAACACAGAAATCCCAAATTATAGAAAAACTAACATAGATAACCCACCCAACTCACGCCCTGACCATACTAAAATATATAATAACAGACCTAAGGTCAGAACGTGACACTATAAATATTATTTTGTGGTGCCCGACTCTCTAGTTAATTACATTTACATGATTAGCTCAATCAGGTGATATTAATTACGTAGAAATTATTTTATAGAACAGCATGTCATATCACTTAATCCGGCATAGCCAAAAACACGACAACTTATGACATGGTTGTATTCTACACCTAGTTGACCTTTGATCCCATGTCTTATGGGATCTGCTTGACATGAGAAACCTTGCACCCACCGTTTCCATTAATTTGATGGTCGGAAATAGTGCATATTTCCATAGAGGATCAATAAGGGGTAATAGAATCTGTTTTATAAGTAGCCTTAGCTTTCATATTTAATATGGTTGCAGACACTTTCACCAGTAACACTGGTTTTGTTTTTTGAAGACAACGGATGTTATTCGTCTGTAAATAGAATGCAGGGCTCCCTTGTAAAAGAGACATTGTTCTCAATGGGACACCCTGTTCAAATAAAGGTCAAATATTTGTTTAAATCAAATGAATGTATAAAACCAGGTACATCGCCTTCGACATTATAGCACAGACCAAAAGTGATTGTTTCAAAACACAGAGTCCTCTCTTCATGAGTGTTGAGCAGGATGTGAGGGAATATTTTCTCAGTGTCACGCACAGACAGACTGGGCTGTCTCCAGAGCAAAGGGTTGCTCTTCAAACAGCCGTTGATGCTCAAACGACAGGGGAAGCTGGTGGTTTTGAATTTGTGGTGCCCTCCTTGGCTTCCTCCCATGTTTGTAAAACTGAAGCAGCCATCCGAACTATCGTTGGGTACCAGAGGATCCTCAGGCCACTACTCCACTTAAATACTATTTTCACACCGTTGTACAGACGGAACTGTATGGGAGAGTGGGGTAAGTTGAGCCATTTTTTACATTCAGTATCACTCAATCAAGGGAATTATAGTATTCTTTATAAAAAATATATACATATGTATTTCAGGATGTTGTGTATCCCTGGAAATAATTAGAATTCATGTAAACATTAGTTTTGAAAAAAAAGTAAACAGCCTATTTCTCATGACCAGATGCTAGAATATGCATATAATTGACAGATTAGGATAGAAAACACTCTAAAGTTTCCAAAACTGTAAAGATATTGTCATAACAGAACTGATATTGCAGGTGAAAGCCTGAGGATAATCCAATCAGGAAGAGCCTCTTATTTTGAAACCTCTATGTTCCTATGCGTGCCTGTCCTCCATTTAAAGGGATATCAACCAGATTCCTTTTTCTGTGGCTTCTCTAAGGTGTCATCAGTCTTTAAACATAGTTTTGGGCTTTTATTGTGAAAAATGAGCGTGAAGGATCACACTGCGTAAGTGGAGAGGTGGGGGCTCTCAGAGTGAGATGGTGCGCAATTGAGTGAAGCGGCCATTGTTCCTCCTGCTGTTATGGAAAAAGCTACACTCTCGATTGATTTATTATCGAATATATATTTTAAAAACTACCTGAGGATTGATTATTAAAAACGTTTGACATGTTTCTGTGGACATTATGAAGACTATTTGGAATTTCCATCTGCGTTGTCGTGACTGCTCTTTCCTGTGGATTTCTGAACATAATGCGACACACAACCTCGGTATTTTGGGTATAAAAATAATCTTTATGATACAAAAGGAACATTTGCTGTGTAACTGGGAGTCTCGTGAGTGAAAACATCCGAAGATCATCAAAGGAAAAAGGTTAATTTGATTGCTTTTCTGATTTTCGTGACCAAGCTTCCTGATAATAAGTGTACATAATGCTATGCTAGGCTATCGATAAACTCACACAAACGCTTGGATTGCTTTCGCTGTAAAGCATTATTTCAAAATCTGAGACAACAGGGTGATTAACAAAAGGCTAAGCTGTGTTTCAAAATATTGCACTTGTGATTTCAAGAATATGAATATTTTCTAGTAATATTATTTGACTGTTGCGCTTACTTCTAGGTTAGACTACTGCAATGCTCTACTTTCCGGCTACCCGGATAAAGCACTAAATAAACTTCAGTTAGTGCTAAATACGGCTGCTAGAATCCTGACTAGAAACAAACAAAAAAATCATATTACTCCAGTGCTAGCCTCCTTACACTGGCTTCCTGTTAAGGCAAGGGCTGATTTCAAGCTTTTACTGCTAACCTACAAATCATTACATGGGCTTGCTCCTACCTACAGTGCCTTGCGAAAGTATTCGGCCCCCTAAACTTTGCGACCTTTTGCCACATTTCAGGCTTCAAACATAAAGATATAAAACTGTATTTTTTTGTGAAGAATCAACAACAAGTGGGACACAATCATGAAGTGGAACGACATTTATTGGATATTTCAAACTTTTTTAACAAATCAAAAACTGAAAAATTGGGCGTGCAAAATTATTCAGCCCCCTTAAGTTAATACTTTGTAGCGCCACCTTTTGCTGCGATTACAGCTGTAAGTCGCTTGGGGTATGTCTCTATCAGTTTTGCACATCGAGAGACTGACATTTTTTCCCATTCCCTTGCAAAACAGCTCGAGCTCAGTGAGGTTGGATGGAGAGCATGTGTGAACAGCAGTTTTCAGTTCTTTCCACAGATTCTCGATTGGATTCAGGTCTGGACTTTGACTTGGCCATTCTAACACCTGGATATGTTTATTTTTGAACCATTCCATTGTAGATTTTGCTTTATGTTTTGGATCATTGTCTTGTTGGAAGACAAATCTCCGTCCCAGTCTCAGGTCTTTTGCAGACTCCATCAGGTTTTCTTCCAGAATGGTCCTGTATTTGGCTCCATCCATCTTCCCATCAATTTTAACCATCTTCCCTGTCCCTGCTGAAGAAAAGCAGGCCCAAACCATGATGCTGCCACCACCATGTTTGACAGTGGGGATGGTGTGTTCAGGGTGATGGGCTGTGTTGCTTTTACGCCAAACATAACGTTTTGCATTGTTGCCAAAAAGTTCCATTTTGGTTTCATCTGACCAGAGGACCTTCTTCCACATGTTTGGTGTGTCTCCCAGGTGGCTTGTGGTAAACTTTAAACAACACTTTTTATGGATATCTTTAAGAAATGGCTTTCTTCTTGCCACTCTTCCATAAAGGCCAGATTTGTGCAATATACGACTGATTGTTGTCCTATGGACAGAGTCTCCCACCTCAGCTGTAGATCTCTGCAGTTCATCCAGAGTGATCATGGGCCTCTTGGCTGCATCTCTGATCAGTCTTCTCCTTGTATGAGCTGAAAGTTTAGAGGGACGGCCAGGTCTTGGTAGATTTGCAGTGGTCTGATACTCCTTCCATTTCAATATTATCGCTTGCACAGTGCTCCTTGGGATGTTTAAAGCTTGGGAAATCTTTTTGTATCCAAATCCGGCTTTAAACTTCTTCAGAAAAGTATCTCGGACCTGCCTGGTGTGTTCCTTGTTCTTCAAATCAAATCAAATGTATTTATATAGCCCTTCGTACATCAGCTGATATCTCAAAGTGCTGTACAGAAACCCAGCCTAAAACCCCAAACAGCCAAGCAATGCAGGTGTAGAAGCACGGTGGCTAGGAAAAACTCCCTAGTAAGGCCAATACCGAGGAAGAAACCTAGAGAGGAACCAGGCTATGTGGGGTGGCCAGTCCTCTTCTGGCTGTGCCGGGTGGAGATTATAACAGAACATGGCCAAGATGTTCAAATGTTCATAAATGACCAGCATGGTCGAATAATAATAAGGCAGAACAGTTGAAACTGGAGCAGCAGCACAGTCAGGTGGAAGTTGAAACTGGAGCAGCAGCATGGCCAGGTGGACTGGGGACAGCAAGGAGTCATCATGTCAGGTAGTCCTGGGGCATGGTCCTAGGGCTCAGGTCAGTTGAAACTGGAACAGCAGCATGGCCAGGTGGACTGGGGACAGCAAGGAGTCATCATGTCAGGTAGTCCTGGGGCATGGTCCTAGGGCTCAGGTACTCCGAGAGAGAGAAAGAAAGAGAGAAGAAGAGAATTAGAGAACGCACACTTAGATTCACACAGGACACCGAATAGGACAGGAGAAGTACTCCAGATATAACAAACTGACCCCAGCCCCCCAGTGGAAAGAGGGGAACCGGCCAGGCAGAGACAGCAAGGGCGGTTCGTTGCTCCAGAGCCTTTCCGTTCACCTTCCCACTCCTGGGCCAGACTACACTCAATCATATGACCCACTGAAGAGATGAGTCTTCAGTAAAGACTTAAAGGTTGAGACCGAGTTTGCGTCTCTGACATGGGTAGGCAGACCGTTCCATAAAAATGGAGCTCTATAGGAGAAAGCCCTGCCTCCAGCTGTTTGCTTAGAAATTCTAGGGACAATTAGGAGGCCTGCGTCTTGTGACCGTAGCGTACGTGTAGGTATGTACGGCAGGACCAAATCAGAGAGATAGGTAGGAGCAAGCCCATGTAATGCTTTGTAGGTTAGCAGTAAAACCTTGAAATCAGCCCTTGCTTTGACAGGAAGCCAGTGTAGAGAGGCTAGCACTGGAGTAATATGATCAAATTTTTGGGTTCTAGTCAGGATTCTAGAAGCCGTATTTAGCACTAACTGAAGTTTATTTAGTGCTTTATCCGGGTAGCCGGAAAATAGAGCATTGCAGTAGTCTAACCTAGAAGTGACAAAAGCATGGATTAATTTTTCTGCATCATTTTTGGACAGAAAGTTTCTGATTTTTGCAATGTTACGTAGATGGAAAAAAGCTGTCCTCAAAATGGTCTTGATATGTTCTTCAAAAGAGAGATCAGGGTCCAGAGTAACGCCGAGGTCCTTCACAGTTTTATTTGAGACGACTGTACAACCATTAAGATTAATTGTCAGATTCAACAGAAGATCTCTTTGTTTCTTGGGACCTAGAACAAGCATCTCTGTTTTGTCCGAGTTTAATAGTAGAAAGTTTGCAGCCATCCACTTCCTTATGTCTGAAACACATGCTTCTAGCGAGGGCAATTTTGGGGCTTCACCATGTTTCATTGAAATGTACAGCTGTGTGTCATCCGCATAGCAGTGAAAGTTTACATTATGTTTTCGAATAACATCCCCAAGAGGTAAAATATATAGTGAAAACAATAGTGGTCCTAAAACGGAACCTTGAGGAACACCGAAATTTACAGTTGATTTGTCAGAGGACAAACCATTCACAGAGACAAACTGATATCTTTCCGACAGATAAGATCTAAACCAGGCCAGAACATGTCCGTGTAGACCAATTTGGGTTTCCAATCTCTCCAAAAGAATGTGGTGATCGATGGTATCAAAAGCAGCACTAAGGTCTAGGAGCACGAGGACAGATGCAGAGCCTCGGTCCGATGCCATTAAAATGTCCTTTACCACCTTCACAAGTGCCGTCTCAGTGCTATGATGGGGTCTAAAACTAGACTGAAGCATTTCGTATACATTGTTTGTCTTCAGGAAGGCAGTGAGTTGCTGCGCAACAGCCTTCTCAAAAAATTTTGAGAGGAATGGAAGATTCGATATAGGCCGATAGTTTTTTATATTTTCTGGGTCAAGGTTTGGCTTTTTCAAGAGAGGCTTTATTACTGCCACTTTTAGTGAGTTTGGTACACATCCAGTGGATAGAGAGCCGTTTATTATGTTCAACATAGGAGGGCTAAGCACAGGAAGCAGCTCTTTCAGTAGTTTAGTTGGAATAGGGTCCAGTATGCAGCTTGAAGGTTTAGAGGCCATGATTATATTCATCATTGTGTCAAGAGATATAGTACTAAAACACTTGAGCGTCTCTCTTGATCCTAGGTCCTGGCAGAGTTGTGCAGACTCAGGACAACTGAGGTTTGGAGGAATACGCAGATTTAAAGAGGAGTCCGTAATTTCCTATCTAATGATCATGATCTTTTCCTCAAAGAAGTTCATGAATTTATCACTGCTAAAGTGAAAGTCATCCTCTCTTGGGGAATGCTGCTTTTTAGTTAGCTTTGCGACAGTATTAAAAAGGAATTTCGGATTGTTCTTATTTTCCTCAATTAAGTTAGAAAAATAGGATGATCGAGCAGCAGTAAGGGCCTACGGTACTGCACGGTACCGTCCTTCCAAGCTAGTCGGAAGACTTCCAGTTTGGTGTGGCGCCATTTCCGTTCCAATTTTCTGGAAGCTTGCTTCAGAGCTCGGGTATTTTCTGTGTACCAGGGAGCTAGTTTCTTATGAGACATTTTTTTAGTTTTTAGGGGTGCAACTGCATCTAGGGTATTGCGCAAGGTTAAATTGAGATCCTCAGTTAGGTGGTTAACTGATTTTTGTCCTCTGGCGTCCTTGGGTAGGCAGAGGGAGTCTGGAAGGGCATCAAGGAATCTTTGTGTTGTCTGTGAATTTATAGCACGACTTTTGATGTTCCTTGGTTGGGGTCTAAGCAGATTATTTGTTGCAATTGCAAACGTAATAAAATGGTGGTCCGATAGTCCAGGATTATGAGGAAAAACATTAAGATCCACCACATTTATTCCATGGGACAAAACTAGGTCCAGCGTATGACTGTGACAGTGAGTGGGTCCAGAGACATGTTGGACAAAACCCACTGAGTCGATGATGGCTCCGAAAGCCTTTTGGAGTGGGTCTGTGGACTTTTCCATGTGAATATTAAAGTCACCAAAGATTAGAATATTATCTGCTATGACTACAAGGTCCGATAGGAATTCAGGGAACTCAGTGAGAAACGCTGTATATGGCCCAGGAGGCCTGTAAACAGTAGCTATAAAAAGTGATTGAGTAGGCTGCATAGATTTCATGACTAGAAGCTCAAAAGACGAAAATGTCTTTTTTTTTTTGTCAATTGAAATTTGCTATCGTAAATGTTAGCAACACCTCTGCCTTTGCGGGATGCACGGGGGATATGGTCACTAGTGTAGCCAGGAGGTGAGGCCTCATTTAAAACAGTAAATTCATCAGGCTTAAGCCATGTTTCAGTCAGGCCAACCACATCAAGATTATGATCAGTGATTAGTTCATTGACTATAATTGCCTTTGAAGTAAGGGATCTAACATTAAGTAGCCCTATTTTGAGATGTGAGGTATCATGATCTCTTTCAGTAATGACAGGAATGGAGGTGGTCTTTATCCTAGTGAGATTGCTAAGGAGAACACCGCCATGTTTAGTTTTGCCCAACCTAGGTCGAGGCACAGACACGGTCTCAATGGTGATAGCTGAGCTGACTACACTGACTGTGCTAATGGCAGACTCCACTATGCTGGCAGGCTGGCTAACATGATGCTCTCTGCGCTTTTAACGGACCTCTGAGACTATCACAGTGCAGGTGCATTTATACGGAGACTTGATTACACACAGGTGGATTGTATTTATCATCATTAGTCATTTAGGTCAACATTGGATCATTCAGAGATCCTCACTGAACTTCTGGAGAGAGTTTGCTGCACTGAAAGTAAAGGGGCTGAATAATTTTGCACGCCCAATTTTTCAGTTTTTGATTTGTTAAAAAAGTTTGAAATATCCAATAAATGTCGTTCCACTTCATGATTGTGTCCCACTTGTTGTTGATTCTTCACAAAAAAATACAGTTTTATATCTTTATGTTTGAAGCCTGAAATGTGGCAAAAGGTCGCAAAGTTCAAGGGGGCCGAATACTTTCGCAAGGCACTGTATCTTTCTGATTTTCTCCTGCCGTACATACCTACAAGTACGCTACGGTCACAAGACGCAGGCCTCCTAATTGTCCCTAGAATTTCTAAGCAAACAGCTGGAGTCAGGGCTTTCTCCTATAGAGCAACATTTTTACGGAATGGTCTTTCTAACCATGTGAGAGACGCAGACTCGGTCTCAACCTTTTAAGTCTTTACTCAAGACTCATCTCTTCAGTGGGTCATATGATTGAGTGTAGTCTGGCCCAGGAGTGTGAAGGTGAACGGAAAGGCTCTGGAGCAACGAACTGCCCTTGCTGTCTCTGCCTGGCCGGTTCCCCTCTCTCCACTGGGATGCTCTGCCTCTAACCCTATTACAGTGGATGAGTCACTGGCTTACTGGTGCTCTACCATTGCCGTCCCTAGGAAGGGTGCGTCACTTGAGTGGGTTGAGTCACTGACGAGATCTTCCTGTCTGGGTTGGCGCCCCCTCTTGTGTTGTGCCGTGGCGGAGATCTTTGTGGGCTATACTCGGCCTTGTCTGAGGATGGTAAGTTGGTGGTTGAAGATATCCCTCTAGTGGTGTGGGGGCTGTGCTTTGGCAAAGTTGGTGGGGTTATTTCCTGCCTGTTTGGCCCTGTCCGGGGGTATCAACGGATGGGGCCACAGTGTCTCCTGACCCCCCCTGTCTCAGCCTCCAGTATTTATGCTATAGTAGTTTGTGTCAAGTGGCTAGGGTCAGTCTGTTATATCTGGAGTATTTCTCCTGTCTTATCCGGTGTCCTGTGTGAATGTAAGTATGCTCTCTCTAATTCTCTCTTTCTCTCTCTCGGAGGACCTGAGCCGTAGGACCATGCCTCAGGACAACCTGGCATGATGACTCCTTGCTGTCCACCGTCCACCTGGCCGTGCTGCTGCTCCAGTTTCAACAGTTCTGCCTGCGGCTATGGAACCCTGACCTGTTCACCGGACGTGCTACCTGTCCCAGACCTGCTGTTTTCAACTCTCTAGAGACAGCAGGAGAGGTAGAGATACTCTACTCGCTAGCGTCTCAAGTGGCCAATAGCCTCGGGAAATGCATAGCGCCAAATTCAAATAAAAAACTCAAACTTTCATTAAATCACAAATGCAGGGTACTCAATTAAAGCTACACTCGTTGTGAATCCAGCCAACATGTCAGATTTAAAAAATGCTTTCGGCTGAACTAGCGTAGCAGGCACTACACAAAACGCTGAAATAAAATATTAAACATGCATTACCTTTGACGAGCTTCTTTGTTGGCACTCCAATATGTCCCATAAACATCACAATTGTTCCTTTTTTTCGATTAATTCCGTCCATGTATACCCAAAATGTCCATTTATAAAGCAGGTTTGATCCGGAAAAAAAACAGCTTTCCAAAACACAACGTAGTGACAAAACATTTCAAAAGTTGCCAATAAACTTTGCCAAAATATTTCAAACTACTTTTGTAATACAACTTTAGGTATTTTTAAACGTTAATAATCGATCAAATTGTAGACGGGGGAATCTGTATTCGATAGAGAAAGTAAACAAAACATGCCCCTTTTTCCCTCTTGCGTAACTATCAACAGTGTAACGTTGTTCCAGGATGTGCCTCTTCTTCGTTTCACCAATGTTTAACTTCAACCCAATTCCAAAGACTGGTGACATCCTGTGGAAGTCGTAGGAACTGTAAAATGGGCGCTATCAAATTTCCCTTGGCAAAGACAACTGAGGGAACGGTAAGAGGAATAAAAATCATTCTGAACAGTTTTCCTCTGGGTTTTGCCTGCTACATAAGTTCTGTTATAGTCACAGACATGATTGAACCAGTTTTAGAAACTTCAGAGTGTTTTCTATCCACAACTACTAATCATATAATATTATATATTCCTGGCATGAGTAGCAGGAAGTTGAAATTGTGCACCCTATTTATCAAAAAGTCAAAATGCTGCCCCCTATACCTTAAAAGGTTAATGATCGGCTATGAAAAGCCAACTGACATTTACGTGCTGGCTTTTTGCACCCTCGACAACTACTGTGATTATTATGATTTGACCATGCAGGTCATTTATGAACATTTGAACATCTTGGCCATGTTCTGTTATAATCTCCACCCGGCACAGCCAGAAGAGGACTGGCCAACCCTCATAGCCTGGTTCCTCTCTAGGTTTCTTCCTAGGTTCTGGCCTTTCTAGGGAGTTTTTCCTAGCCACCGTGCTTCTACACCTGCATTGCTTGCTGTTTGAGGTTTTAGGTTGGGTTTCTGTACAGCACTTTGAGATATCAGCTGATGTAAGAAGGTCTATATAACTACATTTGATTTTGAGTCTTTCTGGGTAAGTCTAAGAGCTTTTTACAGCTGGATTGTGCAACATTTGCCTAATATTATTTTCAAAGTTCTTCAAGCACTGTCAAATTGGTTGTTTGTCATTGCTACACAACCATTTTCAGGTCTTGCCATAGATTTTCAAGTAGATTGAAGTCAAAACTGTAACAAAGCCACTCAAGAACCAGCAGCATACCACCCTGCATTCCACTGCTGGCTTGCTTCTAAAGCTAAATAGGGTTGGTCCTGGTCAGTCCCTGGATGGGAGACCAGATGCTGCTGGAAGTGGTGTTGGAGGGCCAGTGGGAGGCACTCTTTCCTCTGGTCTAAAAAAATCTCCCACACTGCCCTGGGTAGGGTGCTGTTTTTCGGATGGGACGTAACGGGTGTCTTGACTCTGAGGTCATTAAAGAGCCCATGGCACTTTAAGAGTAAGGGTGTTAACCCCGGTGTCCTACCTAAATTCCCAATCTGGCCCTCATATCATCACGGTCACCTAATCATCCCCAGCTTACGATTGGCTCATTCATCTCCCTCCTCTCCCCTGTAAAAATTCCCCAGGTCGTTGCTGTAAATGAGAATGTGTTCTCAGTCGATTTACCTGGTAAGAAAAGAACATTAAAGCAACTCTAGTGTATATTTGGCCTTGTGTTTTAGGTTATTGTCCTGCTGAAAGGTGAATTCATCTCCCAGTGTCTGGTGGAAAGTAGACAACCAGGTTATCCTCTAGGATTTTGCCTGTCCTTAGCTCCATTACATTTCTTCTTATCCTGAAAAACTTCCCAGTCCTTAACGATTACAGCATACCCGATGCAGCTTGGAAATGTGGAGAGTGGTGCTCAGAAATATGTAATATTAGATTTGCCCAAAATATAACACAGAAAGCAAATACTTTCTGAAGGCACTAGGTTGTGCCGTAGGACAGGGTTAGTTAAAGGATAAATTCACCCAAAACAACTTCTGGGCCCTTTATGACTAGCCATTTGTTAGTAAGCCAGACAGTTTTTAGGTGGGTCGCTTGAATATTTTGTTGTAGGTAACAAGTGGGTTTGTCTACTAACTTATTTCAGTAGACTAATATTTACCAATGTATTTTGTTATTTTCGTATTGAAATCAAGGAAGTAGACTAATGTGAGACATCCAAGACATCCAACCAGAACCAGAACAAATAGCAGGCCAAACTATCCCTCTCAGCACTGCCTGGACTGCGCAAAAATGCAACTGCTTTCCGTTTGAGTTATATTAGGTTTTATCTTCATCGGTTTTGTTTCAAGTTCAAGTTCAAGTCGGGACCTCCTATCAATATTATGAGTAATGGAAAAGGGAATTGCCTCACAAAGCAAAATAAAACAAAACAGTGAACAAGAAATGATAACGTTACCTTTACAGTTGTAAGCCAAATCCATCACAAGCTAGTTTAGCAAATGTCAAACAAATAACGTTATACCTTTCTTTGTAGTGACTACAGATGTTAGCAACTTAGCTTGCAACCTACCTCGAATGGGTGGAGCTTTCCAGTCCATTGTGGAAAGACGGTAGAAATAGTTTCAACTGGTCCTGATGGGATCACTGCACATGGACAACAGCAGCTGGTGGATCACTTCAGGCTTTGTATCGACACCATAATCAGGAAATCGGATGGCCTGCAGCCATACCATGACACAAAGTTGTATAGCGGACAGGAAAATAAGGAAAATGTGCAGTGTATTTGTATCTGACAGGAACATTATTGTATCTGGGTACACCTCATTTTTTATATTTTGCCTTCCCTTAAGCTACTTGAGTACTATTTGCCTTCTACTTTACTTCAGAGATTGGAAACCACTACTAACCGCTAGCCTAGCTAATACCTACCATCTCTTTGTTTACTTCCTGTCGTCCTGACTTCCTTTCTTTAAGACCAAAAGTAGACGCTCTTTCGTCCCACCTTGTGTAATGGTCAATATTAGAACCATGAGGAAGAGTATCAATGAATTACAGACAAAATGGAAGATCTATGCGCTAGCACGAAGTAGGTCTTTGTTTTTTACTTTTGACATAAAACAACACATTTATTTGGCAGTTCAATCCCGAGACACCAATTGATGCTTGTGTAACGATAAATATGCTGTTTTTAATGCATTTTAGGTCATTTTGGTAATGTAGCAATTTAATATACATTTTCAGGCAAAAGTTTGGACACACATTCAAGGGTTTTCTCCATAGTAGTGAAGAAATATTGAAAAAAAGAACACATATGGAATCATGTAGTAACCAAAAAAGTGTTAAACAAATAGAAATACATTTATATTTAAGAATCTTCAAATAGCCACGCTTTGCGTACTCTTGGCATTCTCTCAACTAGCTTCACCTGGAATGCTTTTCCAACAGTCTTGAAGGAGTTCCCACATGTCAAGCACTTGTTGTCTGCTTTTCCTCCCAAACCATTTCAATTGGGTTGAGGTCGGGTGATTTTGAGGCCAGGTCATCTGATGAGGCACTCCATCATTCTTCTTCTTGGTAAATAGCCCTTACACAACCTGGAGGTGTGTTGGGTCAGTGTCCATTGAAAAACAAATGATAGTCCCACTAAGCGCAAACCAGATGGTATGGTGTTTCACTGCAGAATGCTGTGGCAGCCCTGCTGGTTAAAATGTGCCTTGAATTCTAAATAAATCACAGACAATGTCACCAGAAAAGCACCCCCCACACCTCCTCCTCCATGCTTCACAGTGGGAACTACACATGCGGACATCATCCGTTCACCTACTCTGCTTCTCACAAAGACGCGGTTGGAACCAGAGATCTAACATTTGGACTCATCAGACCGAAGGACAGATTTCCACTAGTCTAATGTCCATTGCTTGTGTTTCTTGGCCCAAACAAGTCTCTTCCTCTTACTGGTGTCCTTTAGTAGGGGTTTCTTTGAAGCAATTCAATCATGAAGGCCTGATTCCCGCAGTCTCTTCTGAACAGTTGATGTTGAGATGCGTCTGTTACTTGAACACTGTGGAGCATTTAAGATAAAAGCATTGTGAAACCTCTAACACAAATTAATTTGACTTAGTGAAAATACAAACATTTTTGCCTTACCTTCTTAGCACTTTTTCCATGTGGATTCTTCATTCACAGATTCCATGAAATTATGACTTCTTCCTAAATATTTGGAAAAATTCTACATTTTGTGTTCTGTTTCCCAGAAACAAGGGTGACTCAATTAACCCAGCAAAAATCACTGAAGCTGGAGACTCATATCTCCCTCACTAGCTTTAAGCACCAGCTGTCTGAGCAGCTCACAGATCACTGCACCTGTACATAGCCCATCTGTAAACTACCTCATCCCCATACGGTATTTATTTATTTATCTGGCTCCCAGTATCTCTAATTGCACATTCATCTTCTGCACATCTACCATTCCAGTGTTTAATTGCTATAGTGTAATTACTTCGCCACCATGTCTTATTTATTGCCTTAACTCCCTTATCTTAGCTCATTTTCACTCACATACCTTAAGGGAACATTTTGACATTTGCCATATGGTTAGTGAGAAAGTCCACATTGCAAATGTACGGTCCCTTAATAGACGTCCGAAAACGTTTCTAAAATTTGCGGACGGAGTCGGGCCATGCGTCAGGGACGGATCTTCCAGGAAGTCATCAAACGAACTCTCTCGGACATTCGGTTTCCGTTTGATAAAATAATCAAATTTTGTTACTTTTTCCGCTGTCACGGTAAATCCCACAAGAGGGTGAATGGAATCATATTGCAAATGTACAAAACATCACCAATCACGATGACACCTTATCGCCGAAACTTGGTGAGCATAGGTTTGGTATAATGGGCAATTGGCCCTGAACAAGATGGTGTCTAGGCCTCAACGATTTTTGAGTTATGGCCATTTTTCTGGGATTAAAGGTCCAAAATGAAAATAGAGCAATAATTTTTCTGCTTCACGTCAAAGTAAAGGTACCTACGGTGTCAATAAAAAAAGAACCAGCCATTTATCTATCGTCATTTAAGAGAAATCGTACAATGTCAAATTGGTGATGTTCAAAAATAGTTTTAAAAAACTAAAAACAGTTACAGATCCAGATCCAGTTGCAGCGTGTTCATACGAATCTTTTTAAAGTGTGCTTCGGAACTCTGCGAGATTTCTGAAATAACACACACTCACTAAACCCTCCTTAAATAAGTCAGTTCTTAACGTAAAGACTTAAAAACATAATATTCTATAATTGCCTACGCCAAGGAGGATATGTGTTCACTGTCAGCTTCCTGTGTAAACCGGAAGTGCCTTAAAATGGTGTCATAGGTGCTGTTTCGAAGGTTTAAAAAGGTCAGATCTTTTCAAAACTTCATACAGTGGGGCAAAAAAGTATTTAGTCGAATAGATATGTGAAAAACACATTGAGGATTGATTCTAAACAACGTTTGCCATGTTTCTGTCGATATTATGGAGCTAATTTGGAAAAAACTGGCGTTGTAGTGACCGCATTTTCCTGGTCGATTTTTCAGCCAAACGTGAAGAACAAACGGAGCTATTTCGCCTACAAAAATTATATTTTTAACATTTGCTATCTAACTGGGTGTCTCCTGAGTGAAAACATCCGAAGTTCTTCAAAGGTAAATTATTTAATTTGACTGCTTTTCTTATCTTCGTGAAAATGTTGCCTGCTGCTAGCAGGGCATAATGCTATGCTAGGCTATGATAAACTTACACAAATGCTTGTCTAGCGCTGGCTGTAAAGCATATTTTGAAAATCTGAGATGACAGTGTGATTAACAAAAGGCTAAGCTGTGTCTCAATATATTTCATTAGTGATTTTCATGAATAGGAACATTTTCTAAGGATACTTATGTCCGTTGCGTTATGCTAATTCGTTTGAGGCGATAATTACGCTCCCGGATCCGGGTTTGAGAGTCGCAAGAAGTTAACATAAAGCCTTAAACTTATAGCTTCCTGTGCCAACCAGAAGTGCCTTAAAATGGTGTCATAGGTGCTGTTTCGAAGGGTTAAAAAGGTCAAATCTTTTTAAAACTTCATTGGTGTGATTAGGCAACCCACATGAACTGTACATCAGTCATTTTTCCCAACAGATGTCAAAGAAAAGCTCTCACACACACACAGAGCAAGGATGGAGTGACAAAGTGTCACGACAGATTTCCTCCTCTTCCACTGAAGACCAATATGCAGCGTGGTAGGTGTCCATGTTATTTAATAAGGAAACTCAACATGAACACAAATACAAAACAACAAAGTGAACTGGCAATGAAACAGTCCCGTGTGGCACAAACACAGACACAGGAAACAATCACCCACAAAATACCCAAAGAACATGGCTGCCTAAATATGGTTCCCAATCAGAGACAACGATAAACACCTGCCTCTAATTGAGAACCAATCTAGGCAACCATAGACTTACATAAACACCTAGACTAGGTTAACACCCCATAAACATACAAACCCCTAGACCAGACAAAACACATAAATCCCCCATTTCACACCCTGAACTAACCAAAATAATAAAGAAAACAAAGATAACTAAGGCCAGGGCGTGACACAAAGTGCGGTGCTCAAATACACACAGAGCAATACCATGGCATTTCCATATTCTCAAGGCCGTGCCGAGTTCAACGAGATGCCCCGCTTGACCGTAGCTCGCTCTGAGTGCAGCGACCTTGAAAAAAAGAATGCCCAAAATGAAGCCTGGCCCTAAATGTCATTTGCTTTTGGGTGACAGTGATAGAACCGTTAGGGTGAGAAGTACGTTCCTGAGGTCCTCCCGATCTGTCCAAGCCTATCCTTGACCGTGTGGCATTAACCCTTAATAGTTAATCAGGGTTTTTTGATCTCACAGATTACAATGACTTCTCTCCCCATAGGAATACATTGCCTGCTCCTCTAAAGTCAACCTGAAGCCTATGTGGGTTATGAATGCTATGTACCTGTCTTCGATGACAGTCCATCAAGCCACTATGAGGTCTACCTGTGTCGATTCTAAGCTTCCTGAAGCAACCGGAAGTGGTTAAAATTACCCTAAAAGTTTTTCCATACCCAACCTGCAGTTTGATAGAAATAGTGCATTCAACCCTGTGTAAATCAGTCAGTTCTTAACGTAAAGACTTAAAACTCAGGATTCTGTAAAAGCATACCCCAATGAGGATATGTCTTTACTGTTAGCTTTCCTGTGCCAACCGGAAGTGCCATAATTGGTATCAGAGGGGCTGTTTCGAAGAGTTAAACAAGTTAGATCTTTCCAAAACTTCATATGTGTTATTAGGCAACCCTCAAACTGTAAATCAGTCATGTCTCCCATAAAATGTCCAAGAAAAACTAAATGACACACACACACGGCTTGGAAGGAGGGACACATTGGGGTGCGTAAAGACAGTGTCTGCAATAGTTAACTTTGTTTGAACTATTAAAGAACCGTCAGACCTAGAGTTCTGAAACTTTAGAAACCTGTTCTAGAGCTCAGGTCGATAGTGTGTGGTGAGTTATGTGGCTCTAGAAGGTTCTCGGACTGAGAAACAGCCTTGTACATTTGCAATAACTTCAATTCATTTTTACATCTCGAAAATGCCGACACTTAGAAATGTCCCAGAGTCGCACGACTAGGTGCATTGCGATCATCTTGGCCTATACAGATGGACCCCAATGTTTCTGTCTGATATTCAAGGACCCCGTAGCAAGTCATGGAAAAAAGTGGATTTTCAGCACCAATTAAGGTCTTGCTCGGGCACCAAATTACCTATCGAGCCGAAACTTGGGATTCGGGGTCGCCTCAGCTAGGCCTACACATAATGTCAGAACTGGACCCCCAGCTCGAACGTAACTACGTGTTTTACGTTTTCATTATGGTTTGAACAGAAGGCGCTGTGAATTTTGGGCCAGCTCTGAAGTATGTGATAGTTGGAAAAAGTGGGTGTGGTGTCAGTTTGTATCAGTTTGGTGTCAGAATGAAATCTAATTGACTGATGGACGGTGACTTGCTGGTGACTTTTGTCCATTTGCAATATGTTTAAACAGTGAGGTACCATCACCAAAGTGACATTCTGAAATCAACCCCAACGAGCGATGGAGAGGAACCACTATCACTGCCCGGCCATCCTGTGTTCATTAGGCAAGTCAATTTTGCTTTTCTGCAGGAGTTTTGAGCATGACAAATTCGTGATGGTAAATGCCCATTGAAACATATTGCAAATGCACGTGCATTTGCAATATGATTCAACAGTGAAAAAACATCACCAAATGGACATGATGAAATCAACGAGCGATGGAGAGGAACCACTATCACTGCCTTTCTGCAGGATTTTTGAGCATGTAAAAATCGTGATGGTACATGGCAAATGGACATAACCTGATGTGGCATTTTCAAATCTTTCATATTGCACTTGGACATTTCTTATGGCATTTGGCCAAAAAAAGTGACTTGACTTTGACTTCCTATGAAATCGTATTGCAAATGGACAAAACATAAATCACACTTTCACAAAATGCTTGAAGACATGGCTAAAGGTCAATCAGATTTGTGAACATGGTCCCTAGCTGTGTGTTGCCGCTCTCCATGTTGTCTGTTGTCTGTAGCTTGTGAAGTGTGGAAACACTTTGTTGCTTTTATAAATTTTGACTTGCTGCTTTTTGTTCTATGCTGCTCTGTCTGTATGCTCTGTCTTGCTTGTCCTATGTTGCTCTGTCTGTATGCTATGTCTTGCTTGTTCTATGTTGCTATTGTCTATATTGTAATTGTTTTTAATAACCTGCCCAGGGACTGCGGTTGAAAATTAGCCGGCTGGCTAAAACCGGCACTTTTACTGAAACGTTGATTTAATGTAAAAATAAAAAATAAACTCAAACTCAACTCAAACTCATATGCCTTATGCACAAGTTTTAAAAAATGATGATAATAAAATATGACTAAAGTATGTTGATACAGTTCTTATACATGTGTAATTGAGACTAAATTTGAAAGAATTTCGAAAGCACTTTTTTAAGAACCAGTGTATCTTTAATTATATGTAGAACTTAGTCTTTAGTCAAAGTTTATGATGAGTATTTCTGTTATCTGGCGTAGCTTTCTATAATTCCTCTGGATATTTTGGAGGATGTTCTGAACATGGCGTCAATGTAAACCGAGATTTATGGATATAAAATGCATATTATCGAACAAAACATAAATGTACTGTGTAACATGTCATATGACTGTCATCTGATGAAGATTTTCAAGAGGTTAGTGATTGATTTTCTTTTGTGATTTTTATCTTTTGCTGGAAAAAATGGCTACGTTTTTTATTTGGTTTGGTGGTGGTCTAACACAAATATATGTTGTGTTTTCGCCGTAAAACATTTTAAAAATCTGACACGCTGGGTAGATGAACAAGGTGTTTATCTTTCATTTGAGGTATTGGACTTGTTAATGTGTGATGGTTAAATATTTCTAATGAATATTTTTGCGTTCCCTGCGCCACCTTTTCAGCTGAACGGGGGGGTGGAGTTCCTGTAGGGGAACCCATCGCCTTAACATGTAACAAAAGGCTAAGCTTGTGTTTGAATATATTTATTTCATTTCATTTGCGATTTTCATGAATAGGAAACGTTGCGTTATGGTAATGAGCTTGAGGCTATGATTACGCTCCCAGATACGGGATTGCTCGACGCTAGAGGTTAATGATGTGGAATAAAAATCACTGGCCACCAGAAAAGCAGCCTCAGAATGTAAGTTTTCCTGCTTGGTTATAACCTCGTACAGTTTTGAAAACTCCACCCAAAACCACTCATTCCTTTAATTTACAGTGTTAAATAACATTAATATTTTTGGAGTTATAATAAGGTTGGTAGCAACATGGAGAATCTGTTGCAGCTCAATTTGACTACAAAATCCACAATTCAATGCTCACTATGGACTGGCTGGCAAGCTAGCTAGCAAATGTAGCTACACACAATAACAAAGACAATATCAGCATGTAACATAGCTAGTTAGCTGGCAAATCTCCTAAACAAACTGCACTACCAATTTAGGAGTCTACATCCAGTGGCTCGATGTGCCTCAGATGGGAAATGTTGCCCACGCTACACCAATTGCTGCGTATTGCATTCTGGGTGAATCTGGGACAAGGGCGCTCCCCTTCAAGGAGTCTATTGGGTGCTAGCTCAAAATCCCGTCAACAAGAATTACAACATCACATATCTTTCCCGAGATGTGAGATAATTAACTTGCCATCAGTGGTATCGTATAGAATCGTGACATTACGTAATTGAGGAAAATAGACACGTTTCTCCACATATACACTGACTTCGAGAAGGGATTGCGTGACGATTAGCTTAGCAACCACATGACACCGCATGACAACGTGAATGGGTGGGGCGTCTGTTGGGTGGGGCGTTAAACAATACGTTCCTTCAGTCATTGAACAAGATAAGTATATCTCCTTTCTATATCCAGGGTGCACCATACAAATAGGAAAAATGTGCTAGACCCTCTGTTAAATTGCACATTTCTCGAGGTAGGAATATTGCAAAAAATATGATCAATAGCTCATTTGAGAGAAGCTATCCTCCCGAGTTATGAGATCGGCCAGTATTGAAATCTGACACCTATGAAAGGCGTTGCGTCATTTTCCTATTAACTTCCAGTGTAATGAGAGCGACTTTAACACAGTGCTACATCATACTGGCCAAATTTCTGCCTGATTGAATGCCAATGACTCAGATACACATGAAATTACCCTGGAAATCGATAGAACATCACTCAGAGATGCACAAAAACAATATAACGTTCAAAATGGGTGAACCTTTCCGTTAAGTGCTTGTTATTTTTCTTCTGAGGTGGAATGCACACAGGCCCGATAACAGCTGAAATCTCCCTTGGGAGGTAAAAAGGTTGGCATTTGACCATCATGTATTCCAAGACGGGTTGAATAATGGGTTGACACTTCCACCGCCCTCGAAGTCAGCACACCAGTTGCTGTTGGTGAAGAAGCAAACCCCCCCCCCCCTCGATTTCCACCAACTCCATTGTCCTGTCAGCATGGTGAATGGAGAATCAATCGAGTTGGATAGCCAACTCTTGTTCAAGAGCCATGTTTCAGAAAAGCAGAGAATATTGCAGTTTCGAGAGTCCCGTTGGTAGCAAATATGCGATCGGAGGTCATCTATCTTATTATCAAGGGGCGCGCTGCCCAGTCGCAATTGTAAATGAGAACTTGTTCTCAACTGGCCTACCTGGTTAAATAAAGGTGAAATAAAACAAATATAAGAAAAACATCAAGTGACTGGCCATTGCCCAGTAGAATGCTGAGATCCCCTTGCCAGGATCCCCTTGCCAGGATCCCCCCTCTTTTGCCTCTAACGTCTGCTTTTCCTCTTGGGCAGTCCAAAAATTGGGTCGGAATTACAGAAAGAACCCAGGGCAGATAAGTCGAAGTTGTAGCTGGAATTGAGGTAAGAAACTGCCAACTGATGTTCACAAGTTTTTGCCGGTTGTAAGAAATTATAGAGGATACATTGAGAATACATTACACTGATTGAAGAGGATTTATCAAGTGATAAAGGATTCACCTGGTCAGTCTATATTATATTTGAGCAACACTACATGTTATTGTGGAGAGGGGTACAGAAAGAGTCTGCTAACCAATGACAAACAATAACTTTTACTGACCTATTAGCAGGTGGTACAATGAATGTACCACCTCTGAAGGTACTGTTATTTTTCTCCCTCAACTCTGTTTACTTTGCTATATCTCCTGGGCTGTTGTTAGATTCCATAGACACAACAGGACAAAGCATAAATCAAGAAAGACTGGAGGAATGGTTTAGAAAATGTTGGGAAGGAAACTGAACAGAATGCATACCTGTTGCTCTGTTTTCCCAGACACCCACTGAAATTTAAAACACCTGTTCTGGGCAGATAGTATAGACCATGGGTTGTGTTTGCACCTTTATTGTGCCACGGAGATGAGTGCGAACACAAAGCAGCCATAGGGAGGAGTCCCTTTCAAGGAGCCAGCAGGACAATTCCTCCATTCTTCTGTATCCTTACCTTGGGATATGACTAGTCTCTTATTCTTAATGTAATTTTAAGTCATTCTTCATGTGGTGCCGGGAACAAATGCGAGCAATTTTCTAGCAGGACTGAAGACAGCTGAGGGAATTGTCATTGTGTGATTTAACAAAGTAATGTATATCTGCTAGGCACATTGTGCCCAGACAACATCTGCTACATCTGCTACATCTGAAGACAAAAACATTGAAATGATAAGCATGCATGGAATCCTTATTTCAATGATAAGGAGATGATAACCCTGGTATTTGTGATGAGTTATGTGATTATTGCTACTGGATGATTTTCAAGTTACTTTATATGTTGACCATCTTTTAACAATAATACCTTTTTCACTAAAAGACGATATAATTTGTTTATAGAGTATAAGTTCATGCCATAGAAGCTTTAGACCACCACCTGCTGGCATATTCCCTAACAAAACAAAGGGGATAATACTTTTGAGGCACTCCTACACGTTGATCAGTTAATTAACTCTCCCTGTTTAACTAATTAACCTTACTAGACTCCTATAGCTGCATTATACCATTATGATTGTACAGGTTTTCTCCTCTCTATTATCAAGCAGCTGGACTTGCAGGCTAATATTGACAGATGAGGCGAATTTAACGTACACGGACAAACTGTTTTTAAAAGCTTAATTTTAAAGGACTTAGTAAGTACATACATTTGTTTGACACTGTAGATAGTTTGTTTACAAGCTTTTCTGAGGCTTGGCAAATGATTGGCTATGCACAAAAGCTGTCAAAGTAGCCAAAGTGTGTTATTCCATTGGAAACTACTCTCTCTTATAAACAGCACACTCGGTCTTATAAATAGCAGCCAAACAGCAGAGCAAGGGCTTTCTATCTCCTTTTGGTTACTATGGTCCTTGTTTGTTCTATAGAAAACCCACTGCCCCCCTACTACCACTCTCCCACCTTCCAAAACCCCCCTGCTCATATCTTTCCTCCCACTCCCCCTCGCCCACCTATCCAGACTCAGACAGTCTCTCAAGCCCCAACGCCTCAGTCTCAGCCTTTCTGATGGGGAGGATCAGCTGGACCGCCTCAAGCAGGTGGAGCTTGCCCGGGGCATACCCATGTTGCTGTGGAGGGCAGGCACCGTGCAGGCCTGGCTGGAGGTAGTCATGGCGATGCCCATGTACATTCGCGGCTGCTCTGAGAATGTGAAGAGTGGCAAGGTAAGACTAACTATTCTAACACTGCATAACACCACAGGTTATTGGTAACAAGCACAATCATGTAAGCAAGGTTAGACAATGATCAGAGACAGAGATACAGGGTTTGAGATTCAGATTTGGAATTGGAATTTGAGCTGCCTTCACCAAGCGTTCCAAGGCAATTAAAGAATGCATATGCAAACCAGAATGTGAATTAGAATGTCACTTTCTTGCAGTGTTGGGGTCAATTTCAGTCTATTGAATTGGACATGGCTTTTCCCCATAGGAATTCAATCCCTGGAGTTGGGATTGAATTGACCCCAACACGGGTGTCAAGGAACATAGGCCCAACAGTTGATACAGTTGAAGTCGGATGTTTACATACACCTTAGCCGAATACATTTCAACTCAGTTTCACAATTCCTGACATTTAATCCTAGTAAAAATTCCCTGTTTTAGGTCAGTTAGGATCACCACTTTATTTTAAGAATGTGAAATGTCAGATTAATAGTAGAGAGAATGATTCATTTCAGCTTTTATTTCTTTCATCACAATCCCAGTGGGTCAGAAGACTACATACACTCAATTAGTATTTGGTAGCATTGCCTTTAAATTGTTTAACTTGGGTCAAACATTTCGGGTAGCCTTCCACAAGCTTCCCACGGTAAATTGGGTGAATGTCCTCCTGACAGAGCTGGTGTAACTGAATCAGGTTTGTTTCCATAGTCAAGTTGTATTCTGATTGTAAAAACTGACGGTTGTCGAAGTATCATTAGTGACCAGAAACAAACATCTTCATCTGCTTGTAATCTGTTTCCATCTCCTCCTATATTGTCTTCTCATCTTCTCCTATCTCTTCTCATCTCTCCCAATGTCCTGTCATCTCTTCTCATGTTTTCTTCTTCTTCTCATCTCTTCACACTGTAGGCTGTCAAAGGCTGCAGACATGGACCGCCACTGGGTGGCCAAGGCCAGGCTGAATGACGTGGGGCTTCCGCAGTACTCGCAGGCCTTCCACACACACCTGGTGGACGGGCGCATGCTCAACTCTGTGACACAACGTAATCTGGAGAGGTCCCTCGACGTCACCAAGAAGGCCCACCAGGTCAGCCTGCTGCTGGGCATCGAGCTGCTGCACACGCTCAACTTTGACAACGAGGTAGGTAGTCATACAAACAGCAACACACATCCATATAGATGTATCCCAGATGGCGTAGCAGTGCAGACGTGTTTTGTCATTGTCCAGTGTAAACTTTGTATTGTTTAGTCTTTTTTGTATATATTTGAATATTTTTCAAACTCTTTTTCCATTTTTAAATTAAATATACCTTCGGTTAACCCGCCTCACGCAATGTGATACTGATCTGCTATTTTCAGACCTTATAGCTAGAACCTCCATCAGAAGCTAGATATCAGATTCTAACCAGCTAATTAGCTACTAGCTATTTAGTTATTGTTAGCCACTGCTAGTGGCCTTTACCTTTAGCTCAGACACCAGCCGCTTTTAGCCTGGATAATACCTGCCTGTCTGCACAGCGCGATATCAACCCTGAGCATATCGGACTGCTTTTCTCCACTACATCACCAGATTCCTGTTGTAAGCTCTGGACCATTACTCCAGATCATCGCAGCTAGCTGCTACCGAGTGGCCCAGCCCCAAAGCTAGCCTTGAGCCAGGCCCATCTCCCGGCCTGCTCAATGGACCCTATGATCACTCGACTACACAGCTGATGCCTCCCGGACTCTTCACTAACACGACTAGAAGCTACTACATCACCGGATTCCTGCCGTAAGCTCTGAACCTTTGCATCCAGCTACAATACCTCTTTTGCCAATTGGCCTGGACCCTTTGTCGACAGGGAGACCCACCGGTCCATCACGACTGGTCTGCTGACGGAATTCTGTCCAATGTGCCCTCAACCAGGCCTTTGCCGGATGTCGGTGAAGACGCTTCTGCCAGCCCCAGCCTGCTAACTTTATGTATGCTGTGTCCCCCACTTGCTACCGTAGTAACGACTGCCTAACGGCTTCTCTGTTTCATCTATTGCTGTTCACTGGACCCTATGATCACCTGGCTACACAGCTGATGCCTGCTGGACTGTTTATTGATAATCACAGTACTCCATTTTTGTTTATCTGTCAGCCCCAGCCTCGAACTCAGGCCCTGTGTGTAGTTAACTGACCCTCTCTGCCCATTCATCTCCATTTTACTTGCTGTTGTTGTCTTACCCATTGTTGTCTTAGCTAGCTCTCCCAATCAACACCTGTGATTGCTTTATGCCTTGCTTTATGTCTCTCTCTAATGTCAATATGCCTTGTATACTGTTGTTTAGGGTAGATATTGTTTTATTTTACTGCGGAGACCCTAGCCCCACTCAACATGCCTCAGATACCTCTTTTGTCCCACCTCCCACACATGCGGTGATCTCACCTAGTATAACTAGTGCCTCCAGAGATGCAACCTCTCTTATCGTCACTCAATGCCTAGGTTTACCTACACTGTACCCGCACCCTACCATACCCCTGTCTGTACATTATGCCCTGACTCTATTCTACCACGGCCAGAAATCTGCTCCTTTTATTCTCTGCCCCCAATGCACTAGACGACCAGTTTTGAAAGCCTTTAGCCGTACCCTCAACCTGTTCCTCGGGTGATGTAGAGGTTAACCCAGACGCTCTCAGTTGTTGACTTCTGTAAGCCTTAGTTTCGTGCATGTTAATATCAGAAGTCTCCTCCCTAAGTTTGTTTTACTCACTGCTTTAGCACACTCCGCCAATCCTGATGTCCTTGCCGTGTCTGAATCCTGGCTTAGGAAGGCCACCAAAAATTCTGAGATTTCCATCCCCAACTACATCATTTACCATCAAGCTAGAACTGCCAAAGGGGGAGAAATTGCAATCTACTGTAGAGATAGCCTGCAAATTTCTGTCATACTTTACAGGTCTATGTCCAAACAGTTCGAGCTTCTAATTTAAAAAATGTATCCCTCCAGAAATAAGTCTCTCACTGTTGCCGCCTGTTATAGACCCCCTCAGCTCCGAGCTGTGCCCTGGACACCATATGTGAATTGATTGCCCCTCATCTATCTTCAGAGTTCGTTCAGTTAGGTGATCTAAACCGGGACATGCTTAACACCCCGGCCGTCCTACAATCTAAGCTAGATGCCCTCAATCTCACACAAATGATCAATGAACCTACCAGGTACAAACCAAAATCCGTAAACATGGGCACCCTCATAGATATTATCCTGACCAACTTGCCCTCCAAATACACCTCTGCTGTGTTCAATCAGGATCTCAGCGATCCCTGCCTCATTGCCTGCATCCATTATTGGTCCGCTGTCAAGCGCTCCCTAAAACACTTCTGCGAGCAGGCCTTTCTAATCGACCTGGCCCGAGTATCCTGGAAGGATATTGACCTCATCCCGTCCGTAGAGGATGCCTGGTTGTTCTTTATAAGTAATTTCCTGACCATCTTAAATAAGCATGCCCCTTTCAAAAAATGTAGAACTAAGAACAGATATAGCCCTTGGTTCACTCCAGACCTGGCTGCCCTCGACCAGCACAAAAACATCCTGTGCCGTACTGCACTAGCATCGAATAGTCCCGGCGATATGCAACTTTTCAGGGAAGTTACGAACAAATATACACATGCAGTTAGGAAAGATAAGGCTAGCTTTTTCAAACAGCAATTTGCATCCTGTAATACTAACTCAAAAAAGTTCTGGGACACTGTAAAGTACATGGAGAAAAAGAGCACCTCCTCCCAGCTGCCCACTGCACTGAGGCTAGGAAACACTGTCACCACTGATAAATCCACAATAATCGAGAATTTCAATAAGCATTTCTCTACGGCTGGCCATGCTTTCCTCCTGGCTACCCCGACCAACAGCTCCACACCCCCCGAAGCTACTTGCCCAAGACTCCCCAGCTTCTCCTTCACTCAAATCCAGATAACAGATGTTCTGAAAGAGCTGCAAAACCGGGACCTGTACAAATCAGCTGGGATAGGCAATATGGACCCGCTCTTTCTAAAATTATCCGCCGCCATTGTAGCAACCCCTATTAATAGTCTGTTCAACCTCTTTTTAATATAGTCCGAGATTCCTCAAGACTGGAAAGTGGCCGCGGTCATCCCCCTCTTCAAAGGGGTGACACTCTAGACCCAAACTGTTAGAGACCTACATCCATCCTGCCCTGCCTTTCTAAAGTCTTTGAAAGCCAAGTTAATATGGGCTATTTTTTAAAAGTTTCTGTCTTGCTTGATTGTATTTAATGCTTTACTGGGAAGCTTATCAGAGGGAGACTTACTCATGTTATTTATATTGGAGCTGATAGTGCAGGGTGAGCTACATATTCTCTGTAGATATCAATGATGATGCTCTTGATGCTGGTGATTCTCTGATCTACGCAGACGACACGATTCAGTATAGGGGGCATAGGGGGCAGTATTTTCACGTTCGGATGAAAAGCGTGCCCAGAGTAAACTGCCTTCTACTCAGGCTAATATATGCATAGAAAACACTCTGAAGTTTCTAAAACTGTTTGAATGATGTCTGTGAGTAGGCGAAAACCTGAGAAAAATCCAACCAGGAAGTGGGAAATCTGAGGTTTGTAGTTTTTCCTCTTATTGCCTTTCCAAAATAGTGTAAATGGGGACATATTGCACTTCCTACGGCTTCCACTAGATGTCAACAGGCTTCTACTGTGAAGGGGGAACAAATAAGAGCTGTTTGACTAAGATGTCTGGCAGAAGGCCATGAGCTAAGTCATGCGCGCGGCCGTGAGAGCGAGCTGCGTTCCTTTTCATTTCTAAAGACAAAGGAATTGTCCGGTTGAAACATTATTGAAGATTTATGATAAAAACATCCTAAAGATTGATTCTATACATAGTTTGACATGTTTCTATGAACTATAATAGAACTTTTTGGACTTTTCGTCTGAACTTTCACCTGGACTTGCCCGCACCTTGTGAATTTCGATTGGTGAACTAAACGTGCTAACAAAAAGGAGGTATTTGGACATGAATGATGGACGTTATCGAACAAAAACATTTATTGTGGAACTGGCATTCCTGGGAGTGCATTCTGATGAAGATCATCAAAGGTAAGTGAATATTTATAACGCTATTTCTGACTTTTACTGACTCCACAACATGGTGGGTATCTGTATGGTTTGTTTTTGTGTCTGAGCGCTGTACTCAGATTATTACATGGTGTGCTTTTTTCGTAAAGCTTTTTTAAAAATCTGACACAGCAGTTGCATTAATTCTTTGAATAACACTTGTATCTTTTATCAATGTTTATGATGAGTATTTCTGTAAATTGATGTGGTTTTCGAGGCACAACATTACTGAACATAACACGCCAATGTATACTGAGATTTTTGGATATAAATATGAAATTTATCGAACAAAACATACAGTGGGGCAAAAAAAAAAATTGTCAGCCACCAATTGTGCAAGTTCTCACACTTAAAAAGATGAGAGAGGCCTGTAATTTTCATCATATGTACACTTCAACTATGACAGACAATTGAGAGAGAAAGAATCCAGAAAATCACATTGTAGGATTTTTAATTAATTTATTTGCAAATTATGGTGGAAAATAAGTATTTGGTCAATAACAAAAGTTTCTCAATACTTTGTTATATACCCTTTGTTGGCAATGACAGAGGTCAAATGTTTTCTCTAAGTCTTCACAAGGTTTTCACACAATGTTGCTGGTATTTTGGCCCATTCCTCCATGCAGATCTCCTCTAGAGCAGTGATGTTTTGGGGCTGTTGCTGGGCAACACAGACTTTCAACTCCCTCCAAAGATTTTGTATGGGGTTGAGATCTGGAGACTGGCTTAGGCCACTCCATTACCTTGAAATGCTTCTTACGAAGCCACTCCTTCATTGCCCGGGCGTTGTATTTGGGATCATTGTCATGCTGAAAGACCCAGTCACGTTTCATCTTCAATTGCCCTTGTTGATGGAAGGATGTTTTCACTTAAAATCTCACGATACATGGCCCCAATCATTCTTTCCTTTACACGGATCAGTCGTCCTGGTCCCTTTGCAGAAAAACAGCCCTAAAGCATGATGTTTCCACCCCCATGCTTCACAGTAGGTATGGTGTTCTTTGGATGCAACTCAGCATTCTTTGTCCTCCAAACATGAGTTGAGTTTTTACCAAAAGGTTATATTTTGGTTTCATCTGACCATATGACATTCTCCCAATCTTCTTCTGGATCATCCAAATGCTCTCTAGCAAACTTCAGACGGGCCTGGACATGTACTGGCTTAAGCAGGGGGACACGTCTGGCACTGCAGGATTTGAGTCCCTGGCAGCGTAGTGTGTTACTGATGGTAGGCTTTGTTAATTTGGTCCCAGCTCTCTGCAGGTCATTCACTAGGTTGCCCTGTGTGGTTCTGGGATGTTTGCTCACTGTTCTTGTGATCATTTTGACCCATTTTGAGATCTAGCATGGAGCCCCAGATCGAGGGAGATTATCAGTGGTCTTGTATGTCTTCCATTTCCTAATAATTGCTCCCACAGTTTATTTTTTTTTCAAACCAAGCTGCTTACCTATTGCAGATTCAGTCTTCCCAGCCTGGTGCAGGTCTACAATTTTGTTTCTGGTGTTCTTTGACAGCTCTTTGGTCTTGGCTATAGTGGAGTTTCGAGTGTGACTGTTTGAGGTTATGGACAGGTGTCTTTTATACTGATAACAAGTTCAAACAGGTGCCATTAATACAAGTAACGAGTGGAGGACAGAGGAGCCTCTTAAAGAAGAAGTTACAGGTCTCTGAGAGCCAGAAATCTTGCTTGTTTGTAGGTGACTAAATACTTATTTTCCACCATAATGGAGTTGGGTTTTTTATATAAGACAGTGAGTGCATTCCTAAGTTCTCTGTTAATTAGAACTGTCAGCTCAGTGGTGATTGATAATGTTGAGGGGTCAAAAGTTACCTGGGAGTGTATTAGTAAGTTAGAATGAACTTTTCACCTCACTTCGTCCCAGTCGAGAGGGGATTCTGTTAAAGCAATGAAATTACGTCATGATCTGTATATAAACTGTTGCTCGTGGTTAAGTGGCAGCGCGCTCCGAGAATAAATTCTGTTACCTATTATTGAAAGACTGGTCTGCGTCTATTATAAAATAAACCAGCAAACAAGAATCTTACAAATTCTCATAAAATAGATTAAGGGTTTTCAATTAATGAAAGCACATTGGCATAATTAAATTACATTAACATAGGAAAACTAAATGCATGCTCTTCAACCGATTGCTGCCCGCACCCCCCCCCCCCCCCCGACTAGCATCACTACTCTGGACGGTTCTGACTTAGAATATGTGCACAACTACAAATACCTAGGTGTCTGGTTAGACTGTAAACTCTCCTTCCAGACTCACATTAAGCATCTCCAATCCAAAATTAAATCTAGAATCGGCTTCCTGTTTTGCAACAAAGACTCTTTCACTCATGCACCCAAACATACCCTCGTAAAACTGACTATCCTACCGATCCTTGACTTCGGCCATGTCATTTACAAAATAGTCTCCGACACTTTACTCAGCAAACTGGATGTAGTCTATCACAGTGCAATCAATTTTGTCACCAAAGCCCCATACACTACCCACCACTGCGACCTGTAGTATCTCGTTGGCTGGCCCTCGCTACATATTCATCGCCAAACCCACTGGCTCCAGGTCATCTATAAGTCTTTGCTAGGTTAAAGCCCTGCCTTATCTCAGCTCACTGGTCATAATAGCATCACCACCCGTAGCACACGCTCCAGCAGGTATATTTCACTGCTCATCCCCAAAGCCAACCCTTCCTTTGACCACCTTTCCTTCCAGTTCTCTGCGGCCAATGACTGAAATGATTCCTGAAGCTGGAGACTTATATCACCCTCTCTAATTTTAAGCATCAGCTGTCAGAGCAGCTTACCGATCACTGTACCTGTGCACAGTAAATCTGTAAATAGCACACCCAATTACCTCATTCCCATATTGTTATTTATCTTCTTGCTTTTGCACCCCAGTATCTCTACTTGCACATCTCTCACTCCAGTGTTAATGCTAAATTGTAATTATTTCGCCTCTATGGCCTATTTGCCTTACCTCCCTAATTTCTACATTTGCACACACTGTACATTGATTTGTTTATTGTGTTATTGACCGTACGTTTGTTTATGTGTAACTCTGTGTTGTTGTTTTTGTCTCACTGCTTTGCTTTATCTTGGCCAGGTCGCAGTTGTAAATGAGAACTTGTTCTCAACTGGCCTACCTGGTTAAATAAAGGTGAAAGAAATCAAATAAATAAAAGTGGTCTTCCTACTATTGCACACCACCTCAGTGCTAACAGTGTAACTCTGGTTTATAGGCTCATGATTACCGCTTACAATAGCTGTAGGATAAACAGATGTATTTGGTGCAATTAGGGGTCCATAAATTAAATTACTTACATTGTGTTTGCTAATGCCCCTAAGATCATGCACATTTGATGCAGCATTATGACTACTCATTGTCACAATGGTAGGGATTAACTGAGCTGGTCTTGGATCATTTGACAGTCATGTTTCAATGCAGCCTTGAAATGTATGGACAGAGTCCAGGAGCCAAGATGATTTGGATGGACTCTGTGTCACCAGCAGAGCACCCCCACACCCTCACACCTCCTCCGCAATGCTTCATGATGGGAAGCACACATGTAGAGATAATCCATTCACCTACTCTGCGCCTCACAAAGACACAGCGGTTGGAACCAAACATCTCAAATTTTGACTCATCAGACCAAAGGACAGATTTCCACCGGTCTAATGTCCATTGCTCGTGTTTCTTGGTCCAAGCAAGTCTCTTCTTATTATTGGTGTCCTTCAGTAGTGGTTTCTTTTCAGCAATTTGGCCACGAAGCTCTGATTCAAGCAGTCTCCTCTGAACAGTTGATGTTGAGATGTGTCAATTACTTGAACTGTGAAGCATGTTTTGGGATGCAATTTCTGAGGCTGGTAACTCTAACTCTCTCTGCAGCAATGGTAACTCTGGGTCTTCCTTTCCTGTGGCGGTCCTCATGACAACCAGTTTCATCATAGCGCTGGATGGTTTTTGCGACTGCACTTGAAGAAACATTCAAAGTTCTTTAAATATTCCGTATTGACTGACCTTCATGTGTTAAAGTAATGATTAACTGTCATTTCTCTTGGCTTATTTGAGCTGTTCTTGCCATAATATGGACAAGGTCTTCTATCAAATAGGGCTATCTTCTGTATACCACCCCCACCTTGTCACAACACAACTGACTGGCTCAAACGCATTATGAAGAAATGTGGTTTTAAATATACTTAAGTCTCAAAAGTAAAGGTAAAAGAATAAGTAATTTCAAATTCCTTATATTAAGTAAACCAGACGGCACAATATGTTTTTTATTTTATTTACGGATAGCCAGGGGCACTCTCCAACCCTCAGACATCATTTACAAATTAAGAATTTGTGTTTAGTGAGTCCGCTAGATCAAAGGCAGTAGATGACAAGGGATGTTCTCTTGATAAGTGTGTGAATTGGACCATTTTCCTGTTCTGCTAAGCATTCAGAATGTAACGAGTGATTTTGGGTGTCAGGGAAAATGTATAAAGTAAAAAGTAAATTACTTTCTTTAGGAATGTAGTGAAGTAAAAGTTTTCAAAAATATAAATAGTAAAGTACAGATACCCCCATGAAGAAATGTTATCAGTGTTTTTTCCTGATAGTTGCTGGTTGAGGGATCAAGACCTCTCTGCCAATAACAGCTCATTTTCAGATTACATACTGTATCTCCCACCTCCCACTCAGACCACTTCCAGACAGTCCTAGCAAAATTCTTGCTTGAGAAATAGATTTTTGCTAAAAAGCTATTTTAACATTTTGAGTGAAAACTATTACAGTAAAGTATCAACTTACTGAGGAGATGAAGGCCATCATCAGCTCAGCCAGGTGAGTGAGTGAGTGAGTGAGTGAGTGAGTGAGTGAGTGAGTGAGTGAGTGAGTGAGTGAGTGAGTGAGTGAGTGAGAGAGATTATACACATGGAAGGCCTGAGGCAGGTCATGTGAGGATGATGTCATCCCTCCTCGAGACAATGTGAACAACATGGCCTGGAGACCATGTGACACCTTATCATGGCTAAGAGGACAAATAGACATCACAAAAAAGTGTTAATCAAATCAAGATATATTTGATATTCCTTAAAGTAGCCACCCTTTGACTTGATGACAGCTTTGCACACTCTTGGCATTCTCTCAAGGTAGTCACCTGGAATGCATTTCAATTAACAGGTTGCCTTGTTAAAAGTTCATTTGTGGAATTTTTTTCCTTCTTAATGCGTGTGAGCGTATCAGTTGTGTTGTGACAAGGTAGGGTTGGTATACAGAAATTGGCCCTATTTGGTAAAAGACCAAGTCCATTTTAGGTAGGCCGTCATTGTAAATAAGAATTTGCTCTTAACTGACTTGCCTAGTTAAATAAAGGTTAAATAAATAAAATAAAACAAATATTATGGCAAGAACAGCTCAAATATGCAAAGAGAAACAACAGTCCATCATTACTTTCAGACAAGGCCAGTCAATTCGGAATATTTCAAGAACTTTTAAAGTTTCTTTAAGAGTATTCTCAAAAACCATCCAGCTCTATGATGAAACTGGCTCTCATGAGGACCGCCACAGGAATGGAAGACCCAGAGTTACCTCTGATGCAGGATAAGTTCATTAGAGTTACCAGCCTCAGATTAAAGCCCAAATAAATGCTTCACAGGGTTCACGTAATTGACACATCTCAACATCAACTGTTCAGAGGAGACTGCGGGAATCATGTCTTCATGGTCGAATTGCTACAAAGAAACCACTACAAAAGGACAAAAATAAGAAGAACAGACTTGCTTGGGCCAAGAAACACAAGCAATGGGCATTAGACCATTGGAAATCTGTCCTTTGGTCTGATGAGTCCAAATGTGAGATTTTTGGTTCCAACCGCTGTATCTTTGTGAGACGCAGAGTAGGTGAATGGATGATCTCTGCATGTGTGATTCCCACCGTGAAGTATGGAGGAGGTGTGGGGGTGCTTTGTTGGTGACACTGTCAGTGATTTATTTAGAATTCAAGGCACACTTAACCTGCATGGCTACCACATCATTCTGCAGTGATACGCCATCCAATCTGGTGTTCACTTTGTGGGACTATCATTTGTTTTTCAACAGGACAATGACCCAAAACACACTTCCAGGTTATGTAAGAGCTATTGTACCAAGAAGGAGAGTGATGGATTGCTGCATCAGATGCCCTGGCCTCCACAACCCAATTGAGATGTTTTGGGATGAGTTACCCTGCAGAGTGAAGGAAAAGCAGGCAAGAAAGTGCTCAGCATATGTGGGAACTTCTTCAACACTTTTGGAAAAGCTTTCCTCATGAAGGTGGTTGAGAGATTGTCAAGAATGTGCAAAGCTGACATCAAGGCAAAGGGTGGCTACTTCAAATAATTGTTTTGGTTACTACATGATTCCATATGTGTTATTTCATAGTTTTGATGCCTTCACTATTATTCTACAATGTAGAAAATAGTAAAAATAAAGAAAAACTCTTGAATGAATAGGTGTATGTTGAATGGTACTGTATATATTAAATTTCATTTTTATATGAATATTACTAATAACAGATTAAACACATTTTGGCCAAAGGATCTGTGGAATAAGTAAAGTGTTTAATACAATGTAATATTATTAATCTAGGTTCTTAACCCTGGGCAACACAGTGGTCTCCACCTTTCTTAAATGGAAGAAGTTTGGAACCATCAAGACTCTTCCTAGAGCTGGCCGCCCAGCTAAACTGAGCCTTGGTCAGGGAGTTGACCAAGAAACCGATGGTCACTCTGACAGAGCTCTAGAGTTCCTCTGTGGAGATGGGAGAACCTTCCTGAAGGACAACTATCTCTGCAGCACCACCAATCAGACCTTTATGGTAGAGTGGCCAGATGAAAGCCACTCCTCAGTAAAAGGCACATATGACGGCCTGCTTGGAGTTTGCCAACAGGCACCTAAAGACTCTCAGACTATGAGAAACAAGATGCTCTGGTCTGATGAAACCAAGATTGAACTCTTTGGCCTGAACGCCAAGCATCACATCTGGAGGAAACCTGGCGGTGACATCATCATGCTGTGAGGATGTTTTTCAGCGGCTGGGAAACTAGTCAGGATCGAGGAAAACATGAACGGAGCAAAGTACAGAGAGATCCTTGATAAAAACCTGCCCCAGTGCTCAGACTGGGGCGAAGGTTCACCTTCCAACAGAACAACGACCCTAAGTACACAAGTCTCTGCATGTCCTTGAGAGGCCCAGCCAGAGCCTGGACTTGTACCCGATCAAACATCCCTGGAGAGACCTGAAAATAACTGTGCAGTGATGCTCTCCGTCCAACCTGACAGAGCTTGAGAGGATCTGCAGAGAAGTGGGAGGCAAAATGGGAGAAACTCCCCAAATACAGCTGTGCAAAGCTTGTAGCGTCATACCCAAGAACATTTGAGGCTGTAATTGCTGCCAAAGGTGCTTCAACAAAGTACTGAGTAAAGGGTCTGAATACTTACTTCAGTTTTATATTTTAAATACATTAGCGAAAATACCTAAAAACCTGTTTTGCTTTGTCATCATGGGGTGTGTAGACTGATGAGTAAAAAAAACAATTGAATCAATATACCTCTGTATAAGAAGGGGATAAAGTCTGACCCTGGGAATTATAGGCCTGTATCTATCCTCTGTGTAACATCAAATATCCTGGAGAGAATTGTACATGAGCAAATGTATGAATATGTTAACAAACAGGGTCTAATGTAAGATTTTCAGTCGGGTTTTAGAAAGACATACTCCACTGATTAATGTCTACTTTACTTGACTGACTTCATCAGCAAAGAGATTGATGAGGGGAATCTGTGTGGAATGGTACTGCTTGACCTACAGAAGGCCTTTGATATACAGTTAACCTCCTAATCGCCAAACTGGAGGCATCGGGGTTAAAGCAGTATCCCTCTACGCTGGGTAAAGTCCTATTTATCAGGAAGGGAGCAAGTAGTAGAGGTTAATGGTTCACTGTCTCAGGCAAAACCAATGAGTTGTGGCGTTCCGCAGGGGAGCGTGCTTGGGCCTCTGCTGTTTTTATTGTATATTAATGATATGAAAGATGCTTGTTCTTGCCGTCTTTTTCTTAATGCGGATGACTCTACACTTCTGGTGTCTCACAAAAGTAAAACTATGTTGGAGAGCATACTTAGCACAGAGCCTACTAACATTAGCAAATGGCTTGGAGATAGTAAGCTATCTCTGCACTTAGGGAAAAATGAAGCAATTATTTTTGGATCCAGACCTAAATTGTGTAGGTTGTCTGAAATCAGAGTGGAGTTAGGGGTGAGGTGCTGACTACTAAAACCTCTGTTAGCTACTTGGGATGTATCCTTGATGGAAGCTTGAGAAGTGTGAGCATGGCCAATAAGGTGCTAGGGAAGGTTTATGCCAGGATTTAAGTTTTTGTCTAGAATGTCCAAGCTGGTTGATAAGGACTCTGTGAAAGTGCTAGCTACTGCCCTCATTCAATGCCATTTTGACTATGCTAGTACTTCCTGGGTTGGGGGCTTATCTAAATTTATGAAGGGGAAGCTCCAGATAGCCCAGAATAAGTTGATCAAGGTAGTATTGAAGGTGAGTACTCACATAGGCAGGAGCTGCTTTCAGGAACTGAACTGGCTGCCTGTTGAGGCTAGGGTGTCCCAGATTAGACTCGGTTTGGTTTACAGGAGTATTTATGGTCCTGCGCCCAGATATTTAAGTTTCCTCGTGTTAGGGATGCACACAATCACAGCACCAGATCAGGTGTTGCCGATGTGTGCTTATACAGGTTCAGGAGTAATGCTGGGAAAGGTACTTTCTTGTATACTGGAGCCTCAGAATGGAGTTGCCTCAGCCTAGTTGCCTCAGACTATAAAAACAACGTCCTCTCTAGACGGCTTTAAAAATAAAGTAAAAATATGTTTGATGTCCTCTGTGCCCATATGAATAACCCCTATGATATAACTGGAATGATGAGATAGAGGTTCTTCTATCTTTATGTTTATGTTTTATTATTTCACTGCCATACTGTGTTCGATCTTGTATAGCCATCTTATGTTGGACAGTGCATGTTTACCTAATAATACTTAATCGTCAATCTAAGAAACGTAATAAAACAATCCCCATCAAAATCTGTCAGTTTAAGTTAGAGATATCATGTTCGGCTGTATTTCAATCCACCGCATCTGCCTGTCGGCCTCCCGCATCTGCGTGGAAGGTGGTCTAGGTGCAGTGGTGTCTGTCAGACCATGAGACATCCAGAATATCGGTCTTCTCACAAAAACGTCTGTAGTGTCTGAACGGTTTGGCCTACTAACTATGACCACTCTATGGAAAGGGGAGACTCTCGTGAACATGATGGTGATCTCCGTTTTGCTCTACATCCCCCACAAATGTCACAGGGATTGCCTGAAGGTAACGCATACAAACGAATGGCAGTATGGATGTAGTTTTGGGCCAACAAAAATAAGGGGATAAATGTGTCCAAAAAAAACACAACAATATTTCCTGAGCTTTCTTATATCACCTAGATATAGGACAGACCTTTCAAAATCTTATTCCTAATGATATCTTTATGACTGTGTTTTTTGCTATTTATGAATGTATTATTCAAAATGTTTCTATGGGCTATAGTAGTGCAGGCAAAATTCAATATTTTCTCAAATATTTTGTTTACATTTTTCTTATACCTAAAGGGGTCCTAATAATCAAAACCAAATAGCTAAATGTTCCATGGTATGACCATCTTGAAACAATGCCATATGTTAGCTTAGTTCATTTAAATTGACTGATTTCCTTTTTGAACTGTAACTCAGTAAAATCTTTGAAATTGTTGCATGTTGAACCTCCGGCGCCAACAGAGATGGCCGCCTCGCTTCGCGTTCCTAGGAAACGATGTAGTTTTTTTTTTTACGTGTTATTTCTTAAATTGGTACCCCAGGTAATCTTAGGTTTCATTACATACAGTCAGGAAGAACTACTGAATATAAGAGCAACGTCAACTCACCATCAGTACGACCAGGAATATGACTTTCCCGAAGCGGATCCTGTGTTCTGCCTTTCACCCAGGACAACGGAATGGATCCCAGCCAAGCGGTCTTCTGGTGAGGCTCCGGAGACGGGCACATCGCGCACCACTCCCTAGCATACTTCTCGCCAATGTCCAGTCTCTTGACAACAAGGTTGATGAAATCCGAGCAAGGGTAGCATTCCAGAGGGACATCAGAGACGTTCTTTTGCTTCACGGAAACATGGCTCACTCGAGAGATGCTAACGGAATCGGTGCATCCAGCTGGTTTCTTCAGGCATCGGGCCGACAGAAACAAACATCTTTCTGGTAAGAAGAGGGGTGGGGGCATATGCCTTATGGTTAACGAGACGTGGTGTGGTCACAACAACATACAGGAACTCAAGTCCTTCTGTTCACCTGATTTAGAATTCCTCACAATCAAATGTCGACCGCATTATCTACCAAGGGAATTCTCTTCGATTATAATCACAGCCGTATATATTCCCCCCCAAGCAGACACATCGATGGCCCTGAACAAACTTTATTTGACTCTATGCAAACTGGAAACCACATATCCTGAGGCTGCATTCATTGTAGCTGGGGATGGCTAATCTGAAAACAAGACTCCCTAAATTGTATCAGCATATCGATTGCGCAATCAGGGCTGGTAAAACCTTAGATCATTGCTATTCTAACTCCCGCGACGCATATAAGGCCCTCCCCCACCCTCCTTTCGGAAAAGCTGACCACGACTCCATTTTGTTGCTCGTTGCCTACAGACAGAAGCTAAAACAAGATGCTCCCGCGCTCAGGTCTGTTCAACGCTGGTCCGACCAATCTGATTCCACGCTCCAAGACTGCTTCCATCACGTGGACTGGGATATGTTCCGCAATGCGTCCAACAACAACATTGACGAATACGCTGATTCGGTGAGCGATTTCATTAGAAAGTGCATTGAAGATGTCGTTCCCATAGCAACGATTAAAACATTCCCAAACCAGAAACCGTGGATTTATGGCAGCATTCGCGTGAAACTGAAAGCTCGAACCACTGCTTTTAACCAGGGAAAGGTGACCGGAAACATGACCGAATACAAACAGTGTAGCTATTCCCTCTGCAAGGCAATCAAAAAAGCTAAGCGCCCTGTGCAACTGGGTACTGCACTTCCTGACGGGCCGCCCCAAGGTGGTGAGGGTAGGTAACAACATCTCCACCCCGCTGATCCTCAACACTGGGGCCCCACAAGGGTGCGTTCTGAGCCCTCTCCTGTACTCCCTGTTCAACCACGACTGCGTGGCCATGCACGCCTCCAACTCAATCATCAAGTTTGCAGATGACACTACAGTGGTTGGTAATCAAGCCTACAACGACAAGATGGCCTACAGGGAGGAGGTGAGGGCCCTCGGAGTGTGGTGTCAGGAAAATAACCTCACACTCAACGTCAACAAAACTAAGGAGATGATTGTGGACTTCAGGAAACAGCAGAGGGAGCACCCCCCTATCCACATCGATGGGACAGTAGTGGAGAGGGTAGTAAGTTTTAAGTTCCTCGGCGTACACATCACAGACAAACTGAATTGGTCCACCCACACAGACAGCATCGTGAAGAAGGCGCAGCGGCGCCTCTTCAACCTCAGGAGGCTGAAGAAATTCGGCTTGTCACCAAAAGCACTCACAAACTTCTACAGATGCACAATCGAGAGCATCCTGTCGGGCTGTGTCCACCGCCTGGTACGGCAACTGCTCCGCCCACAACCGTAAGGCTCTCCAGAGGGTAGTGAGGTCTGCACAATGCATCACCGGGGGCAAACTACCTGCCCTCCAGGACACCTACACCACCCGATGTCACAGGAAAGCCATAAAGATCATCAAGGACAACAACCACCCGAGCCACTGCCTGTTCACCCCGCTATCATCCAGAAGGCGAGGTCAGTACAGGTGCATCAAAGCAGGGAACGAGAGACTGAAAAACAGATTCTATCTCAAGGACATCAGACTGTTAAACAGCCACCACTAACATTGAGTGGCTGCTGCCAACACACTGACTCAACTCCAGCCACTTTAATAATGGGAATTGATGGGAAATGATGTAAAATATATCACTAGCCACTTTAAACATTGCTACCTAATATGTTTATATACCCTACATTATTCATCTCATATGTATACGTATATACACTGTACTCTATATCATCTACTGCATCCTTATGTAATACATGTATCACTAGCCACTTTAACTATGCCACTTTGTTTACATACTCATCTCATATGTATATACTGCACTCAATACATCTACTTTATCTTGCCTATGCCGCTCTGTACCATCACTCATTCATATATCTTTATGTACATATTCTTTATCCCCTTACACTTGTGTCTATAAGGTAGTAGTTTTGGAATTGTTAGCTAGATTACTTGTTGGTTATTACTGCATTGTCGGAACTAGAAGCACAAGCATTTCGCTACACTCGATTTAACATCTGCTAACCATGTGTATGTGACAAATACAATTTGATTTGATTTTCAATGCGTGAGATACAGTATAAGAGGAGTGCCATGAGAGCGTGAGATTTGGGTCAAGTGCGTGTGTCTCATGGACAATGCGTAAGAGTTGGCAGCTCTGATGTGTGTGTTTTCGTCACAGTAGTGTACAGGCAGTGTTGAATATATGTTATTGAACCCAACACCCACCATGTGTGACAGAGGTTAATTCATTACACACGATTCTATTGCAAAAGAAACCGCTTACTCCAAATGCTGGTGAGTTCCATTTTGCCTTAAACGGAAGTTCTTTAAAAAAAAAAACAACAAGCGGCTGGAAGGAGTTAGAAGGAACCCAGTGGACTTCACTCCATTTTAGAGCATGGAAGAATGTATCATTTATAGATGTGCAGCTTGTGCCAAACATTTCGAAGGCTTTTCAGATTGGAATGGCAACGCTTAGAAAGCATAAAATTAAAATGAACTACAACTTCTGTTTAAGAACCGAGGTAATCAGGTAATGAATACACCCCAGATGTGCATGGCCATCTCAAGATTCAGCATGCAAAACCAAGAGTGAAGAGGTTAAATCTGGACTGGGAGTGATCTGCATGTTCAATCTGACTTATGCATTGGCCATGCAGCATTAAGAGCAAATTTATGCTTAATCTGTAAATGTGGTCGGAGGTGCCATATGGATGGTATGGTGCAACTTTGCAGAGGCCAAATTGAGCTCCATACCGCATCACCGTGAGCCTCTCATATTTTGTAACAATGTGGAGGGCTTGGTAAAGCTCTGTATTGACGTGATTGGTTGATGGTAGGTGAGGGCGGGAGGTCCTGTATAAACACAAACTCACTTCCTTGAAAACAGCTCTGCACTGCTTGGTAAAGTGCAAGAAGTATGAATGCCCTGACTTCTGCAGTAAATGCTGCAAGACCATGCAGCCTTAATTTGAAATGGCCTCTGCAGAAGTCAAAGCATTCATACTTCTTGTACTTCGCAGAGCAGGGCAGAACTGTTGTGAAGGAAGTTGACATGTTTATACAGGACCTCCCGCCTTCACCGACAGTCAACCAATCATGTCAATGCAGCGCTATACAGAGCCCTCCGCATTGTTACAACATCATCACGGCCCATGTACACTAGTACAAGATCATTTCAATGGAAGGAAAGCGGTGAGAAGCGGAAAGGGCGGGGAACTTTGGGCGGTGCGAAGGTGGCGTGGGAGGCGGTGAAAAATATAAACTTTTCCCAACTTTTTGCAAATTACCAGCGGCGACCGCTGGGCGATAACCAATCATATCGAGTGGTTCCCATGACGAATTTGATGCTATGCGACCCAAGGCTGGAGACTTTCTTCAGCAAGATGACTGACAAAAATACTAGGATTTTAGCAAATGTAAGTGATTATAACAACAACGAATCATGCAAAAAATGTACAGTTGACAGGAATATGTTAGTTAATGATAAAAAAAATATGCATAATAGTTTGTCTATCATAAAGTTAATTACCAAAAACTGCGATTTAGGAAGCTAGCTGACTAGCTTTATGGGTGTTGTGACATGAGTATGAACTTATAATTCTGGTTGTTTAATGTTTTAGAGACTCCTGAAACAACCAGCAAAACAGGCTGTTGTCTTGTAAAACAGTGGATGTAAAGAATCTTTACTACAAATTGAATGTACAATTCTGTAAGCTTGCCTTTCTGATATGCCATGCAATGCAGATAATTGAAATAACATAGCTAGCTAACTGTCTTCTTGCTTATTGTGCAGTGGAGGATAAAAATACTTGTATGCCTATGGATGTGTAGCTAGCTATCTAGCCAATCTGTGTATGGACCCAAACGTTTGGTATACATATTAGTTCAGAACCTAGTTATGAACCTCAGCTATCATAGGCAGTTGTATCAACTTCAAATCAGTCTGAATGACGTCTATGGATTGAGTAGAATATAACATTCTTACAAGATGGCGCCGACAGAGATGGTCGCCTCGCTTCAGGTCCTCAGGAAACTATGCAGTAGTTTTCTGTTTTTTTATGTATTATTTCTTACATTGTAGTCCAGAAAATATCAAGTGTTAATACATACAGCCGGGCATAACTATTGGATAATAAAGCGATGTCAACTTACCAACATTACAACCAGGAATATATCTTTCCCGAAGCTTTCCCGAAGCGGTTAGTTGTCTCTGATTGAGAATCATACTTTCCCACTTGTGTTTCGTGGGTGATTATTTTCTGTTATGTGTATGTCACCTTTCAGAACTGTTTAGTTTCTCCTTTGTTATTTTGTTTAGTGTTCTCGGTTTAATAAATATATGATGAACATTTACCACGCTGCGCTTTGGTCCTCACCTCATTCCAACGACGAGCGTCACACCCACTGTGATTATTAAAACCTTTCCTCACCAGAAACCGTGGATGGATGACAGCATCCGCGCAAAACTGAAAGTGCGAACCACCGCCTTTAATCATGGCAAGGTGACTGGAAACATGACTGAATACAAACAGTGCAGCTATTGCAAGAAATCAAACAAGCAAAGCGTCAGTATAGAGTAGAGGTCGACCGATAATGATTTTTTTACGCAGATACCGATAATTGGAGGACCAAAAAAGCAGATACCGATTAATCGGATGATTTTTATTTATTTATTTGTAATAATGACAATTACAACAATGCTGAATGAACACTTATTTTAACTTAATATAATACATCAATAAAATCTATTTAGCCTCAAGTAAATAATGAAACATGTTCAATTTGGTTTAAATAATGCAAAAACAAAGTGTTGGAGAAGAAAGTAAAAGTGCAATATGTGCTATGTAAGAAAGCTAACGTTTCAGTTCCTTGCTCAGAACATGAGAACATATGAAAGCTGGTGGTTCCTTTTAAACATGAGTCTTCAATATTCCCAGGTAAGAAGTTTTAGGTTGTAGTTATTATAGGAATTATAGGACTATTTCCCTCTATACCATTTGTATTTCATTAACCTTTGACTATTGGATGTTCTTATAGGCACTTTAGTATTGCCAGTGTAACAGTATAGCTTCCGTCCCTCTCCTAGCTCCTCCCTGGGCTCGAACCAGCAACACAACGACAACAGCCACCATCGAAGCAGCGTTATCCATGCAGAGCAAGGGAAACAACTACTAGAAGGCTCAGAGCAAGTGGCGTTTGAAACGCTATTAGCACGCGCTAACTAGCTAGCCATTTCACTTTGGTTACACCAGCCTCATCTCAGCGCAATGCTTGAAGCACCACGAAAGTGCTGTTTGAATCAATGTTTACGCGCCTGCTTCTGCCTACCACTGCTCAGTCAGATACTTAGATACTTGTATGCTCAGTCAGATTATATGCAACGCAGGATACACTAGATAATATCTAGTAATATCATCAACCATGTGTAGTTAACTAGTGATTATGATTGATTGTTTTTTATAAGATAAGTTTAATGCTAGCTAGCAACTTACCTCGGCTTACTGCATTCGCGTAACAGGCAGTCTCCTTGTGGAGTGCAACGAGAGAGAGGCAGGTCGTTATTGCGTTAGTTAACTGTAAGGTTGCAAAATTAGATCCCCTGAGCTGACAAGGTGAAAATCTGTCGTTCTGCCCCTGAACAAGGCAGTTAACCCACCGTTCCTAGGCCGTCATTGAAATTAAGAATGTGTTCTTAACTGACTTGCCTAGTTAAATAAAGGTATAAAAAAAAAAAACATAATAACTTTTTTACATTTTATTTAAAATCGGCAAATCGGTGCCCAAAAATAACGATTTCCGAATGTTATGAAAACTTGAAATCAGCCCTAATTAATCGGCCATTCCGATTAATCGGTCGACCTCTAGTATAGAGACAAAGTAGAGTCGCAATTCAACGGCTCAAACACGAGATGTATGTGGCAGGGTTTTCAGTCAATCACAGATGACAAAAAGAAAACCAGCCCCGTCACGGACATCGACGTCTTGCTCCCAGATAAATTAAACAAATTCTTTGCTCCATTTGAGGACAATACAGTGCTATTGACATGGCCCACTGTTGGCTCTCCCTCTCCGTGACCAGCGTGAGTAAAATATTTAAACATGTTAACCCTTGCAAGGCTGCTGGCCCAGACAGCATCACTAGCCGCGTCCTCAGAGCATACACAGACCAGCTGGCTGGTGTGTTTACGGACATATTCAATCAATCCCCATCCCAGTTTGCTGTCCCCACATGCTTCAAGATGGCCACCATTGTTCCTGTTCCCAAGAAAGATAAGGTAACTGAACTAAATGACTATCACCCCATTGCACTCACATCTGTCATCATGAAGTGCTTTGAGAGACTAGTCAAGGATCATATCACCTTCACCCTACCTGATACCCTAGACCCACTCCAATTTGCTTACTGCCCAATAAGGTCCACTGACAATGCAATCGCCATCTCTCTGCACACTGCCCTATCCCATCTGGACAAGAGGAATACCTTTGTAAGAATGCTGTTCATTGACTACAGCTGAGGGGGCTGAAGAAATTTGGCTTGTCACCTAAAACACTCAAACTTCTACAGATGCACAATCGAGAGCATCCTGTGAGGCTATATCACTGCCTGGTATGGCAACTGCACCTCTCTCAACCGCAAAATTTGATCAGATATAACTTTCTGCCACGGATGCAAGTCGTATATAGATGTAGTCATTACCATGCATGAGATCCCCACATTGTAGCCTGTACATTTAATACTGTATATTCACTGATCATGTACTCAAACTTGGCAAATAATGGTGCAATTCAGGTATGAATGTCTGAGAATTTTCCATTCATTTCCAATTCCAGGTGTATCAAATTCCAATCTTTGAATGATGCTGTGCCTGCATGTATTACAATTATACACTTCAACAGTGTTTACTAATCTTGGTCCTGGGACATCAATGGTTACACATTGTAACTATGCAATAGACTAGAAACATGATTTAACTAGTTAAAGGCTGATTTATAATTCATATATACAAGAAGTAGAAGAAAAAAAACTGTACACTACACTTCCTATGCATCATGTAAATACTCAAACCGGTTCATCTCAATATCTAATGCCCTTCATCTGCATTGATCTGATAAACACAGGACAGGTGTAGTATTTAATCAAATGAGAGACTTAATTTCAACAAGTAGAGAATGTGAAATGCTTAATTTTCCAAGTGTTATAAATACAAGTTCAATCTGTACTTCAATGCACATCTGTTGTGCATTATGAAAATAGAGGAAGAAACGTGGCGAGAGAGGTGTAAAAGACAAAGGGAAAGAGGTAAGGACATTGGAGCAGGGAAGGCAGCATATGATTAATGAATCACAGTGCTACCCTAATATTCTTTCATTTCATCAAAATGACATAAGTGTCTCTAGTGGTGTCTCCTAACCAGCCTTGGACTCCCAGTCGGCCCGAAGGTTATCTTAAGAGCGGGTGAGGTGGCGATGACGGGACTGGGGGGTTGGAATCCTCTTTCACAGAAAAACATATCTGCAAACGAGAGATGGAGAGAGAGCATACTTAAGACTTGTTTGTTTTTTATTCTAACACAAGTCATAATCATCAGGTGAAATGCAAAACTGACCTTGGATCATTAACTCTGAGTCTACTACATCTCAATCTGTATTTCAATGTAAAGCATCCCTTTAATAATACTTCCTGTTGACCTGACCAAGTGACCTCTCACCTCTGATCATGCTGTGCCCTCTATGTAGCCAGTTCAGATGCGGGAGGGGTTCACCGACACAGCTGATATAACCTAGAGGATTTAGAGAGAAGGAGAGAGAGGGATTGAGAAATTGAGAAAATAAGGTAGTTAAAGAGACAGTGTTCAACAGGAATCTGTGTGTGGCCTCACCTGGTGTCCACACTAAGTGGCTGCAGAGTACTTTATGCTGAAAAACATGAACGGACACACGAGGACAAACAATTTAGCATAGTCATAGAAATAATGAAGTGTCTTACTATTCTCCATGGTTGGCCCTCTTGCCTATTCTTTGAAGGAGCCACAGTTATATACACCAGAGCCTGCATACTGCACAACACATCATTTAGATTGATACATGAGTGTAGGTGTGGGTTATGGTGTCTAATTGTTCAATGTGGGTGACTTATAATAGCCAGTTTTGTTTTTGTACCGACGTCACACCCTTACCTAAACAGTACCCTCAGCTGAGAAGTAGAAATCAAAGGGAGAGAAACTAGGAATTGAATAACAGCAGTTGACATAGCTAAGTAAATTGAAGAATACTCCTATTGCAATGTGGATGGCTCTTAAAAGAGCCTTTGGTTGTGCATAGTGTAATCTATCCTTGAAACATCCTGCAGAGCACCAGACTTCTCCTCTTGCATGCGGCAGGAGCTGCAGATCCCCTCCTGGTCCTCGTGTCCATCCTCATGAAGTTATGCAGGACACAGGTAGCCTTCACACACCTGAATTCCTCCAGGAGGCAGTCCCAGATGGCCCTGGTCACTCAACCTTGCAGTGCCCTACACAGTAACTGTAGGCAATCGGTTTGAAATAATCTAGTTACAAGGTATCTGTGGTAATATGGAAGACAGTCATTATTAGACTTTTACATCACCAGGTAATTGTGGATTACTAAAGTATGTTATCCCTTATAACAATTCATGATAACATTGGATTGATAGGTCCATTTGCACACACAGGATCATATCAAGGATAGTTCCACAAATTAATACAGAAATACTACTTGATGAGTTGATCATTTGAATCAGCTATGCAGTGCTAAGGCAAAAACAAAAATGTGCACCTCTAAATCCCTAGGACCAGGATTGAGAACCACTGCTCTTCATTGGTACAGGCTTTCATTGCTCTTTATCAGAGGACAGAACCTCACAAGAAACAGACTTCATTGTACTAAAATTACACAGCACTGAATATTATGTTACTATTATCTCTGTCCTCACTTCTAAGGGACTGGAACTACACACAAGTACCTGCCTGCCATATCCCGAATAGCCTACTCACTTTGACAGTTGGGGCTGCTATCCTTTCACCCTCCTCCATGGCTGTTAGCTAGCTACCTACAAATGCATTTGGCGTTTGTTTTATAAAGTGATAAATACATCAAGATAGCTAGCTAATATGAAGTTAGGTACCTGGGTGATATTTAATTTAACGTTACTTATACAGTATGTAAAGTTGGCTAGAAAGCTAGCTGGCCAACTAGATAGCTCATTTAGCAGGTCATTTGCGTTAGCCTGCACTGTAGCTAGTTAGCTAATAATACATCGGTTGTTTTTTTTACATTTTCAAAATGTATTTGCTTTACTTGAATAGGTTCTCCCAGCCATGTAAACAATTGGAAACAGGGCAGCAAAGTTTGTCACCAGAGCGTATTACTATTGAACTATTTACACATTTAATAACCAGTGCTTTTTACAAACTTGCTATGCTGATTTCTTGACGCACCCTCGAACTTGCTGCCATGTGCACGCCCACAAGCGAGTCCCAATGGGCTGCCTAAGCGGAACGCGGCAATATACCGCTTGCAAGTGTACATGCCCGGCATATGGCCATGCGGTACAGCGCTTGATTTGCCCTCTGCATGAATCCAGGCTCCGCAATTGCGTCACACCCTTCATACGAAGCTTCCGTCCACATTTGCGGATCAAGCATAAGTATTCTTATATGTTGTTACTTTTTCTTTAGCACTTCCGTCGGATAAAGTTCCTGGTTTGAAAATAGGTGAGAATTAGTGAGTTTCCAAGACAATAGCTTACATAAATAATTGATTTGATAGGGGCGATCAACTACAAAAGGAACTATTTGGAATGGATGGCTACAAATGAAAACATCACATCGCGCGAATCTTTGTCTGTCTTGCTATGCAAGGTAAGGCCAAACCTCTTTGGTTTTTATCAGTAGTAACTTTGACATAGCCGAAACTATAGTATATTAAAACGAGAATAACATGGGTTAATTTCTTTGTTTTTCCGAACATACCCCTGTGTTCCGAGCGAGTAAGATTTTATACTGGGCTACTGGGACAAAGACGTGTGTGTTGTGAGCAACAACAGTGGACTCTGTGGGCTGCTTTCAAAATAAAAGTTCCCCATTGAAACTGCGAAAACGGATACAAGTGGAAGATGCCACAATTGGACTAGATAATGCTAAACAAATTTGGAACGTTATATAAATTCAACAAAATATGACACAAAGTAAAACATCTGAAATCGCACTGTGGATGTATTGGACTTCATAATTGCATTTGGGGGCATGTACAATATACAGCCTTACTTAGGGCGATGGCCTCCGGCCAATTGAAAGGGAGTCGTGTTCAGATCCCCGGATCAGGAGTGGTGCAGACGGACGCCGCGAGACGTCCAGTGCAGTAGCGCGACCGATCCCGGAGAAGCTGGCGGAAGCCCCAGGGAGAGTTCTCATTTCTTTGTGAATGGGTTGGACCCGAGAGAGGGGCCCAAGCCCTGGCAAGCGTTGCTTTCCGGCGGTGTCTTACTTATTCTGTAATTGTCAATGGCATGCTCCTTAAGAGTACATCTTGATGTACTCTTAAGGAGCATGCCAATGACAATTACAGAATGGTTACCTGGAGGAAAATGGGGGAGGGTCATGCTTTTTCAATCAAGGTGAGGTTTAGTATTTTTTGTTTTAATCTAGTCCAGGGGAGGGTCTTGTAATTTATGAAATGTAAATATTTCTTAGTGTTTTAGAATGAGTTACTTATTAGGCTATATATCGCTGTGTGCCAGATGCAACCTCTCATCTCTGATTCTCCACTGTGCACGCAATATTAATTGTTAGTGTGGTCTCTATTTAGTGTGGTCTCAATCAAATTATCCATAGCCTATAGCCTATAGGCTACGAAGTGTATGCTCGGAGTAGCACAGTGCAAAGTTATATTTCTAAAATAGCTACTGGGGTGGTGTAAATAAAACTAGGCTGCATTACACACTGCAATGGATATTTCAACCCTGAGCCCTGCTCTGCTCATGCTGGGCAAAAGGTTTTTGTGTGCTGCTTAACCAATGCTGTGCTGAGTAGGTCTAGGATGGCAGGTCAGGAGAAGAGTCAAATGTTTCTTCCCTACATTTTTTTTTATTAGGCTTAGTCCAAAAAATAAATAATATTGCGCGCGCGGACATGCCTATAGCCCATGTTCTGAACAGTTTGAGAAGGAGACCACAAAGATAAGGAGGACCAGAGAAAAAAACATTGCTAGCTTGCTACTACTATAATAGATTTTATTAATAACAATGTGTTTCTGGCCCATTATGTATTTGAGTTATTGACCTTACAATCATCCAGATTCGATTAGCTTACATTGTGGTGTTGAAACTTGAAGCAGATGCCGTGGCACAATCAGTCCGATATGGACAGCTCATGGTGCTGAAATTCTTCATTTTACTAACATCAAGAGGGCTTTGTGTTTGAGCCTATTTCTTCCTATTTAAGAAATAAGAGGTAGGCCTACTTGTTTGGCAGATGAAATGAGGCTATAGGGTGCTATATACATATTTGTTGGTCAATTCTTCCACCCACCATGCATACATTTTAAGGAAATAGAAAAAAGCACAGTCCTATCCATTGTTAGCTTAAGATTTTGAAGAATATAAAATGGACCCGCTTTGGTCCACGATGCTTTATGCTAGAAACAAGCTGTAAAATACCCAGGAATGACGTGGTTCCGATGGATATGGGGATATCATTGTTTAGATTCTTTGACATTCAGAGGCTGACTTTGCTTGGTAAGTAATCTAATTCTGACCCCTTGACTTTTTTTTATTCTCAAACTGATTAAATTGTGTTTTTCTCTCATTAATCTACACACAATACCCCATAATGACAAAGCAAAAACAGGTTTAGAATTCTTTGCTAATTTATTAAAAATAAAAAACTTATATCAAATTTACATTCACCACCGTTCAAAAGTTTGGGGTCACTTAGAAATGTCCTTGTTTTTTAAAGAAAATCATTTTTTTTGTCTATTTAAAATAACATAAAATTGATCAGAAATACAGTGTAGACTTGTTCATGTTGTAAATGACTATTGTAGCTGGAAACGGCAGATTTTTTATGGAATATCTACATAGGCGTACAGAGGCCCATTATCAGCAACCATCACTCCTGTGTTCCAATGGCACGTTGTGTTAGCTAATCCAAGTTCATAATTTTAAAAGGCTGTGATAATTAGAAAACCCTTTTTCAATTATGTTAGCACAGCTGAAAACTGGTTGTTCTGATTAAAGAAGCAATATAACTGGCAGCTTCATTAAATAGTACCCACAAAACACCAGTCTCAACGTGAACAGTGAAGAGGCGAATCTGGGATGCTGGCCTTCTAGGCAGAGCTCCTCTGTCCAGTGTCTGTGTTCTTTTGCTCATCTTAAGCTTTTCTTTTTATTGGCCAGACTGAAATATGGCTTTTTCTTTGGAACTCTGCCTAGAAGGCTAGTATCCCGGAATACCACAACAGGAAAAGTATAAAAAATATTGACATCATGGCTAGTCATGGTTTATGTACATGTTTTGGAAGTCAGTAAATGTCATTTTTGAAGTGAACCTTTCCCTGACCAGTTTCAACTGAAATTGTCCACCATGAACTATGCTAGCTAGCTAGCTAGCTGAATTGTACTAAATAACCATGCTGTTACAATATAGAAATGGTTGGGTATATAAATAATTAGTAAAACCACAATGTAATTGTTTTATTTATTTAACTAGGCAAGTCAGTTAAGAACAAATTCTTATTTACAATGACAGCATACACAGCAGATGACATGGGGTGGTCATCAGCTGGTCGGGTGCAACGTGGGGAGCTGAGCTCGGGCAAAGGCCGAAGCCACCCTCCCAGCCCAGAACCCCACACCGAGGAAAGGGAGACGTCTACCCCGTCTTCATTGGTCTATTTTTCTTGACGGCCTTCCAATCTGCCTTTGTTAGGTGGCCCTCCGTCCGGCAACCATTTTTTTTACGGTTAAATATTTGTTCCCTTTCTTGTAATGACTTTTTTTGCCCGCCTAACTATCATCCTGGGCTTATATATCGGCTGATGTGAGATTCACACCCTCTCCCCCGGATTTTCAACTCTCGGGCCAGCGAGAGTTCACCGGACACCGGCGGAAAGCAACGCTTTCCAGGGCTTGGGCCCCTCTCTCGGGGCCAACCCATTCACAAAGAAATGAGAACTCTCCCTGGGGCTTCCGCCAGCTTCTCCGGGATCGGTCGCGCTACTGCACTGGACGTCTCGCGGCGTCCGTCTGCACCACTCCTGATCCGGGGATCTGAACACGACTCCCTTTCAATTGGCCGGAGGCCATCACCCCTCCCTTCTGAACGGCGTTCGCCCATCTCTTAGGACTGACTGACCCATGTTCAACTGCTGTTCACATGGAACCCTTCTCCACATCGGCCTTCAATGTTCTCGTTTGAATATTTGCTACCAATATGATGAAGCAGCTTCAATTTGATTGGCTGTTGCATGCTATTTTAATTACGTTTGAGTTGCTTCATGTAACAGCGAAGTTGTCACTAGAGATGTCAAAGACATGTCACTAACAACTGCAACCAAAATAGTTTTGAATGTTGCTTTGTGTAACTTCAGCCTTAGATATCCCTCTGTGCCCGGCCTGGTTTTATAGATTAGACATAACAGTACATGTAAATCACACACAAATTAGAATATGTTTTGTTTGGTATGGTTATGTACGACAGAAGGTGTCTTAAGGCAAAAAAAAATTAAGTAGGTGGTTAGTCGTCGTGGTGGATGGGTTGGCATATAACTCAAACCTCTAGCAACCCAAACGTTGTGTTCAAATCTCATCACTGAGAACTTTGGCATTTTAAGTCATTAGCAACTTTGCAACTACTTACTACTTTTTACCTACTTTGCAACTATTTAGCATGTTAGGTTAAAGGGTTAAGATTAGCTAACTTCTAAAATTAGCATTTTTATCTCACGGATGGTGAGTTCTTGCATCCATAGCTTTGTCTTTGGATTTGACAGTGGTTATATTTCTCCAGCCCCATCCCTTAGTGTACATTTTCACAGATTTAATTTTCATGTTTTTAATTGGCCTATATGGAAATTATTGGAACAATTATTCTCTATTTATCCAAATTCTATCACAATTTGAGTGCAATCAGTTTTCCCAATTATACATGTTATATTGGGATTTGTGTTGGAAGGCTATTGTTAACTCCACAGATTAACCTCTCTACTGTATCAGTGTTCTATCTGTGCCCTAATCGACTGTCTTTCTCCTCAGTCTTTGACTGAACACCAGGAGGGCCTACATTTTGGGGAAAATGCGCAGTACAGGCACAAGTGGGGTGCCCCCGAACCCCCCTGTAGCCAGAAACCACAACAACAGCCCTGGAAACTCAGGTTCCCAGTATGCCTTGTGTGCCCTGGGGGTGGGGCTGGTGGCCCTGGGCATCGTCATGATTGTGTGGAGTGTGGTGCCCTCCAACACGGCCGGGAACAACAGCGGTGGCACTGGAGGAGGGAACCCCAAACCAGACAACAGGGGCAGGGCTTCGTCGGTGGCCTTTGTGCTGGTCGGGGCTGGGGTGGCCATGCTCATGCTGTCCCTGTGCCTGGGGATGAGGAACAAGCAGCGGGAGCAAGCTCTTCAAGAGGCCCAGACTCTGGGGGCAGACAACGTAGCTGCCAGTGAGGAGGACGGAGAGACGTGAGTACTGTAGCTACTGAATAATAACTGAAATAATTACTGACCTCAGCAGGTTTGTTTGCTCAGGGTTCATTGCAGGGATGGGCAATCCCTTTACTACTTTTACTAACCTTTGCCTGCTCCTAGATGTTTAACATCACATGATGTACACCAGATGATGTCATCAGTGTTTCCGGATATTGTCATCGGAAAACACTTACAGTTGAAGTCGGAAGTTTACATATACTGTATGTATTGTAGACCTCCCAAGTCTGGTTCATCCTTGGGAGCAATTTCTAAATGCCTGAAGGTACCATGTTCATATGTACAAACAATAGTACGCAAGTATAAACACCTTGGGACCACACAGCTGTCATACCGCTCAGGAAGGAGCTGCATTCTGTCTCCTAGAGATTAACTTACTTTTGTGCGAAAAGTGCAAATCAATCCCAGAACAACAGCAAAGGACCGTGTGAAGATGCTGGAGGAAACAAGTATAAAGATAACTATATCCACAGTAAAATGAGTCCTATATCGACATAACCTGAAAGGCCGCTCAGTAAGGAAGAAGCCACTGCTCCAAAACCGCCATAAAATAGCCATACTACGGTTTGCAACTGTACATGGGGACAAAGATCATACTTTTTGGAGAAATGTCCTCTGGTCTGATGAAACAAAAATGGAACTGTTTGTCCATAATGACCATCGTTATGTTTGGAGGAATAAGGGGGATGCTTGCAAGCCGAAGAACACCATCCCAACCTTGAAGCACGGGGTTGGCAGCATCATGTTGTGGGGGTGCTTTGATGCAGGAGGGTCTATTGCACTTCACAAAATAGATGGCATCATAAGGGAGAAAAATTATGTGGATATATTGAAGCAACATCTCAAGACATCCGTCAGGAAGTTAAAGCTTGGTTGCAAATGGGTCTTCTAAATGGACAATGACCCCAAGCATACTTCCAAAGTTGTGGCAAAATGGCTTAATGACAACAAAGTCAAGCTATTGGAGTGGCCATCACAAAACCCTGACCTCGATCCTATAGAAACTTTGTGGGCAGAACTGAAAAAGCGTGTGCGAGCAAGGAGGCCTACAATCCTGACTCCGTTACACCAGCTCTGTCAGGAGGAATGGGCCAAAATTCACCCAACTTATTGGGAGAATATATTTGGCTAAGGTGTATGTAAACTTCCGACTTCAACTGTATCTTCTATATTTGTTTATTACAAATCATAGAAACCCACCGTCTCACATATGTTGATTTTGGGGTGGTGCTGGAGATGAACATGTGGTTGAAAAGTGGTGAAATTTCGCTTCAACCTGTGTGTGTGTGTGTGCGGGGGGGGGGGGGGGGGGGGGGGGGCATTTGCACCAGCCAAAGCTCTAACATGTGTACAGCTGATTCAAGTAGTTAGTTGATTTGTTCAATCATATGAATTACTTTGCTTTGGCTGAAGCGGATGTCTGCACCAACACTGGGCATTTGCTAAAAAGATTGCTTACCTATGTTTATGTACTTTGAGTCTTACTACAGTGCTTTCTTTAGTAACTTTTCATTTAAAGCCCCCTGACGTAAACTCCACATAACGCACATTGATTTGGACAACCGTTGCAAAACCATCAGGACTGTAATTAATAGTACACACAGCATAGCCTACAGTACACAATAGCAACAATGTAAAAGAAAAACAGAATCCATTATGAAAGCGCAGTTATTCATGTCAGTGTATGAATGTCGACAGGGCCGAGGAGCGAACCCAGAGGTACACCGTGCCCAGCTACGAGGAGGCAGTGGGCAGCGGCCAGTGGCCCATACGCCAGAGCCACCTGCGCCACAGCTCCTCCCAGCTTCCTTCCTACGACGACCTGGTGGACGGTGTGCAGATAGAGGTCGAAGGATCAGCGGTCACTCAGATGACAGCCACTTCCGCTAACCCTGCCTCCTCTGCTGCTGCGCCTAACCACCGCACTAGGCGAACAGGCCTCAATCTCCTTCCCCTTAAAATTCAGAGGATTAAATCAGAGAAGATCCATATGAAGAATACGGATAACTCTCAGCCGCCGGGAGGGATGAGTATTGAGCCTCTTACTCCACCACCAATGTATGAGGACAAAGTGCCCCAGCTCTGAGACTTGGTGCCCTCTAGGTATCAAAGCAGGGTACTGCATCCTCTGTGGCCCGCTATGGGTGGACATCTGCTACAATAGATGTAATCAGATGGCCCCTTGTCATGCATCTGTGGCTAAATCATCTCGATGGCACTTGTCATGCTTACCTGGCTTTTTTTAGACCTGACACTCAAGGGGAGTGAGCAGAGAGCACAGTTCCAAACGTGGGGACTTTGGGTCAACACTGTTGCTGGACAGAGAGCACACTTCTGTTTTTAGACAGACATTGAATCTTACAAGGTCATTGAAGCTCGGGTTCAAAGGATCAATATGATTGGGAAAAATACTCCCTCAATGTCTTATAGATGCCTTTTGATTACTTTACAATGAGCCCTGTTCCAAATCTCATTTGTATGCAGCTGACCATATTTTTTTATACTCCTACTGATTTAATTTCAAGTTCCATCTTCATCCTCAGTCAAGTCAGCCATCATGGTGTGCTAAATGTATTATTATTCATGTTCAAGTTTTTGTATTCTGTACAGCTACTTAGACAGCTGCTCCTTGGAATTTTGAGTGGTGTTATTTGGCGACTGAATTAATGGCTTTGCACAGACAGACAGTGTTTGCTGTGTTGCTTATCAATACAGGATAATTGAGAAAGAGACTGAGGCTCATTGATAGTTGGAAGCCTTTGCCCTGTAGCCACGGCTAAATGGGTTTGGGCTCTGAAGGCAGTAGTGTAGTCCAGCTTTTTTAATTAGCTGTTTTATGCTCAATGGAGGACACAAGGGACTCTTTCCCTGAGCAGCTGGGATAATGGCACCCATTGCTCACTCACGCATCACTCTTGAACTATACAGCAATACCAGCTCCTTGACTGCCAGCACTGTTTTCATTAGGATTATTCAGAGGATTAAGTTGTTGCGGTGTCCAAGGTTTGACCCCATTTTGTTTAGTGGAGCAAGAAGACGTCAGTGCCTTTTATCTCTCTAGTCTATTTGTTTCATGCTTACCAGACTATGGAAGTTAGCAAATCAATGCAGTAATCGGATTTCCAGAATGTTATTTTATCATATGGATGCTATTTTCTGATTTGATGTCATGTTGATGACCCTGTTCAGCAACTACTCACTACATTTACTGTAGGTGGGAACTCAAACAATACTTCTTGGCATAAGTAAGCAGTTGCTAAACTAGCATATGCATACCTATGCACAACAGAACAAGTTTTTTTTTTAAAGAGGAAACTTTTAATGCTGAATTACTAGTTTCTAAATGTAAAATAGCATGCACCTCAGGTATATTTAGTTTTATATATTTTTTTATAGGCTCTTCTTTCAATATTGTTGATACTCTGTAGTTGTCACGCCTATGTAATGTTTTCTGTACCTCTGTGTATGTGAGACCATTTTTTACTGTAAGGAATCAGTGGCTTATGACTTCCATTTTCTGTACTCTAAGGGACACTACCCTCTAAAAGGAACGTTTGTCAGATGTTTTCAAACCTCAAAAGTGGTCTTATGTTGAAAGAAGTCTACGTCCCACACTATGGGTTTCATAGATCCAAGGATATGTCACAGCCTCAAGTGAATGTAAAAGATGAGCACCCAAAATGCTTATGTTTTTGAATGGAAATGGTGCTAAACTTTCCCATTCATAAACGGATCAGCACCAAGACGAGCACCATGGAGCTTAATTAATAAACAGATTTATGAATGAACAATTATGGGTTGTGATCTGGACTTTTCCATTCATTTGGGGACGATATCTGTATCTACACAATCAATGGTGTTGGACATGGATCCATCTTCACATTAGGCTTATTTTGAGGTATAAAAACACCCGACAACTTTGTGGAACATAAACATGGTCAGGCTGTTCATTAGTTCAATGGACTTTTCTCTCAACCAGGTGTGTGTGACTTTTATTACGATAATTTCAAAGACCATTATTTGTACTGGAAACTACATGATTGGCTTATATAACTAATACCCTTTTGTATGTATCTGAAAGTATGTTTTTGTAAGAGAGGAATTCTGTCTAGTGTTTTTGTTGACTTCAAGATGATGCATTCTTGTTGTGGACACTAAAGGAGCGGAGTCTGAAAATTGTGAGAAATAAAAGGAAATGTTTGTATTCTGACCACGCAAATAGTGGTCAGAATACAAATAGGTCCTGTGACTCATTTTCAGTAAGCCCACTAACATGTGTTTCTAGGAAGGCTTAAATCATTCCAATGCCACACTTCCTGTCATTTTATATTGTGGAGATAGTGTAGGTGATATCTAGCCTGGTCCCAGATCTGTTTGTGCTGTCTTGCTAACTCCTATGGTAATTAGGAGGTGGGCAGACAGGAAAAACAGATCTGGGACCAGGCTAGGAGATATCTGTACTTTTCCGCTATACTATTCACCTCACCTTGGTTACTGTAAAGCTGAATGAAGAGGAAACATAGCACGAGTGTACGCTTTTTCTCTAAAGTATTAAATCGTTGTTGTAGTCAAGGTAATTTTCTGTGAGAAAATACTTCTACCTTCAATGCAGTTCCTTTTAAAAAGTTCCATAAAACCCTGTGTTAGACATGACTGTATTTAAACGCTGTTATGTGAACGACGTTGCTGTCTGAAAGGCTTTTTAACTCTGATAAGGATTTCTGTTTTGGCTTGAACATGTACATTAAATGTTCAACTTCCAGGAATTGTGTACAGATCCTTTGTTGTGTATGAAACATCACATTTTATTGGTCACATACACATGGTTATTGTGAGTGTAGCAAAGTGCTACTACTTCCAACAGTGCAGGAAAATCTAACAATTACACAACTACCTAATACACACAAATCTAAGTAAAGGGATGGAATAAGAATATATATATACTACCGGTCAAACGTTTTAGGACACCTACTCATTCAAGGCCTTTTCTTTTAGTTGTGGAATAGCAGTGAAGACAACACTATGAAATAACACATGGAATCATGTAGTAAACAAAAATGTGTTTAACAAATCAAAATATATTTGAGTTTCTTCAAATAGCCACCCTTTGCCTTCATGACAGCTTTGCACACTCTTGGCATTCTCTCAACCAGCTTCATGAGGTAGTCACCTGGAATGCATTTCAATTAACAGGTGTGCCTTCTTAAAAGTGAATCTGTGGAATTTCTTATTAATGCTTTTGAGCCAATCAGTTGTGTTGTGACAAGGTGGGGGCGTACAGTTGAAGTCAGAAGTTTACATACACCTGAGCCAACTACATTTAAACTCAGTTTTTCACAATTCCTGACATTTAATCCTATTAAAAATTCCCTGTGTTATGGGTCAGTTAGGATCGCCACATTATTTAAAAAATGTGAAATGTCAGAATAATAGTAGAGTGATTTATTTCAGCTTTTATTTATTTCATCACCTTCCCAGTAGATCAGAAGTTTACATTCAATTAATTAGTATTTAGTAGCATTGTCTTTAAATTGTTTTACTTTGGTCAAACTTTTTGGTAGCCTTCCACAAGCTTCCCACAATAAGTTGGGTGAATTTTTGCCCATTCCTCCTGACAGAGCTGGTGTAACTGAGTCAGGTTTGTAGGCCTCCTTGCTCGCACACGCCTTTTCAGTTCTGCCCACAAATGTTCTATAGGATTGAAGTCAGGGCTTTTTGATGGCCATTCCAAAACCTTGACTTTGTTGTCCTTAAGCCATTTTGCCAAAACTTTGGAAGTATGCTTGGAGTCATTGTCCATTTGGAAAACCCATTTGCAACCAAACTTTAACTTGATGTCTTGAGATGTTGCTTCAATATATCCACATAATTTTTCTCCCTCATGATCCCATCTATTTTGTGAAGTGCACCAGTGTCTCCTGCATCATGATGCTGCCACCCCCGTGCTTCACAGTTGGGATGGTGTTCTTTGGCTTGCAAGCCCCTCCCCCTTTTCCTCCAAACATAACAATGGTCATTTTGGCCAAACAGTTCCATTTTTGTTTCATCAGATCATAGGACATTTCTCAAAAAAAGTATGATCTTTGTCTCCTTGTGCAGTTGCAAACTTGTAGTCTGGCTTTTGGAGCAGTGGCTTCTTCCTTGTTGAGCAGTCTTTCAGGTTATGTTGATATAGGACTCGTTTTACTGTGGATATAGATACTTTTGTACCTGTTTCCTTCAGCATCTTCACAAGGTCCTTCGCTGTTGTTCTGGGATTGATTTACACTTTTCGCACCAAAGTACGTTCTTCTCTAGGAGACAAGAACGTGTCTCCTTCCTGAGCGGTATGACGGATGCGTGGTCCCATGGTGTTAATTCTTGCATACTTTTGTTTGTGGAGGTCTACAATTTGTTTTCTGAGGTCTTGGCTGATTTCTTTTGAAATGACTTTGAAGGTAGGTCTTGAAATACATCCACAGATACACCTCCAATTGACTCAAATGATGTCAATTAGCTTTTCAAAAGCTTCTAAAGCCATTTTAATTGTGATATAGTGAATCTGTCTGTAAACAATTGTTGGAAAAATGACTTGTTTCATGCACAAAGTAGATGTCCTAACCAACTTGTTGGTTACTGTCCCTACCGCGACTGCCGTGATAATAACTCCAGCATGTAATCTGTCAAGTCGGTTAGGACATCTACTTTCTGCATGAAACAAGTCATTTTTCCAACTATAGTTTGTTAACAAGACATTTGTGGAGTGGTTTAAGAACGAGTTTTAATGACTCCAACCTAATTGTATATAAACTTCCAACTTCAACTGTATGTATTGCTGATTTCCTTTTGTGTTTTTGTTTCGATACAAATTTCACGAGATTGGGATACTGGAGTGTGGGATTCTGCGAGGGGTTAGGCGCTAACTTCATGATCGAGTAACTCTTCTGAGAGGTCACCAGTAGAATAAGGGAGTATGGACTAATTTTGAAATTGGTTTTAGCAGTAACAGTATGTTGTTATGCTTTTTGACATTTGTCGTAGAGATAATGTTATTAAGAAAATATTAATGTAATAATTCATAAAACAGCTTAGAATAAGACATTGAGATACTGATCTTTCATTACCAGGCCACTCGTGACAGGAAAACGGGGACAAAGGGGGGGTGTAAATGAGAATAGTTATTACTGGCAATAAAAGGTTGTTAATAAATGTATATTCTAACAGGGATGATGTGTGCTAAGTTGAGAAGCTTGAATTTGAGTCCTAGACACAAAGTAAGCACTAAGGACTGTTATTCTCAATTTGGGTTGGATAATTTATCAAATGTTTTAGTTATGATTTGGAGACAGCGAGAGAGAGTTGCTACAGAGCAGCGAGGGGTGGTGGCGCTGCTAAAATGTATTTGGCCGAGAGAGTCTCCAGAAACCTTATCTCCAAGTGTCATCCCGAAGGGAGGTGGTTTGTTAGGGGAATCACTGGATGATAGCTTGGGACAACCATGAACGTTTTTTGTTCTCTTTTGTTTTACCGTGTACTCAGAATTTTAATGTTAAGTTATTAAACTTTTTTTTCTCTTTCATTCTCAAGTCAACATGTTTTTAGGTTTCGTGGAACATAAGTGTGATCATTGTTCCAGAGGAGGGAATGGTGTATATTGACCAATTGATTTGAGAATGTGTATGTTTATAACTGTAGAAATGCATTAGGAATAGTGACTAGTGTGTTATAGGTGAGAGGTAATGACAGCAAACTGTACACAATATGGGGTTTTAATTTAACATTACCAGATCATGGTGAGAGTAGAAGAGATAGTGTTGGCATTTGAGACACTATGGTAAGCTTTCAGGAAACCTGTGACTCAGAGTTTTGTTAGGTTGGATATTCTTCCCAACGCATTAATCTAACAGCCGGCGAACAATTTATCATGGCAGTCGCGGTAGGGACAGTAACTGAAGGAGCAGTACTAGTAGCGAAGGATGCAATATTTACAAACATGGAACTGGTCTACTGAGCAAATGAGGGGTATTGTGAGACTATGGTCATGGGCCATGTTGGTTAGTAGCAGGGCTTACTTTAGTAGCATTGTTGGGATATCAGTTTATGAGGGACTCGTGCCACATAGATTGGTAACTGGTAACTGGGAGACCGATGGGAGTACAGTTGATGCTGTTATTCAAATGTCACAAATTAGTGATCTTGCCATAAGAGGAGAGTCTATGTTGTCAGGAAATGACCCCGTTTGTATATCCTCAGGTGAAAGCAGAGATAACCAAGGGCACGGGCTGAATTCTGGAGATTGAGTGTGCATCAAGAGACACCAGGCGGGGGTGTTGGGACAGCATTGGTTTGGGCCACACACACACTACTCCTTACAGCACCTGCAGCAGTAAAGATCGTCATGTCTCTCCTTGGGGGGTGCATAGTTCTCACATGAAGTGAGGTCCAGCTGCATAATGGGTGAGCTTGAAGACACCATGACAGAGGAAGTGGAGCGAGAGAGAGACCAGATTCCAGAATCGCTTACCACATTGTTAATACTGTTATGTTTTGTGTGTCTTTTTGTTGATTTCTAAGTCTTATGCTATCACTTAGGAACCAAAAGGTGAAAGTCTCCGGGTTTGTAAACTGTCATAGCAGAATCAGAATTAGTTAGGTAACATTGTTAAATAAGATGTTTTATCAATTTTCATAAGTATTCTTATGTGTGAAAAGTCAGAAAACAAATTGTAGACCGCCACAAGTCTGGTTCATCCTTGGGAGCAATTTACAAACGTTCATCTGTACAAACAATAGTATGCAAGTATAAACACCATGGGACCACACAGCCGTCATACCACTCAGGAAGGACACGGGTTCTGTCTCCTAGAGATGACCGTACTTTGGTGTGAAAAGGACGTTGTGAAGATGCTGGAGGAAACAGGTCCAAAAGTATCTATATCCAAAGTAAAACGAGTCCTATATCAACATAACCTGAAAGGCCGCTCAGCAAGGAAGAAGCCACTGCTCCAAAACTGCCATAAAAAATCTAGACTACGGTTCGCAACTGCATATGGGGACAAAGATAATACTTTTTAGAGAAATGTCCTTTGGTCTGATGAAACAAAAATAGAACTGTTTGGCCATAATGACCATCGTTATGTTTGGAGGAAAAGGGGGGAGGCTTGCAAGCCGAAGAAAACCATCCCAACCTGTGAAGCACGGGGGTGGCAGCATCATGTTGTGTGGGTGCTTTGCTGCAGGAGGGACTGGTGCACTTCACAAAATAGATGGCATCATGAGGGAGAAGAATTGTGGATATATTGAAGCAACATCTCAAGACATCAGACAGGATGTTAAAGTTTGGTTGCAAATGGGTTTTCCAAATGGACAATGACCCAAAGCATTCTTCCAAAGTTTTGGCAAAATGGCTTAACGACAACAAAGCCAAGGTATTGGAGTGGCCATCACAAAGCCCTGACTTCAATCCTATAGAACATTTGTGGGCAGAACTGAAAAGGTGTGTGCGGGCAAGGAGGCCTACAAACGTGACTCAGTTACATCAGCTCTGTAAGGAGGAATGGGCCAAAATTCACCCAATTTATTGTGGGAAGCTTGTGGAAGGCTAGCGAAAGGTTTGACCCAAGTTAAACAAATAAAAGGCATTATACTCAATTATTATTTGGTAGCATGTGAACTTCTGGCCCACTGGGAATGTGCTAAAATAAATCATTCTCTCTACTATTATTCTGACATTTCACATTCTTAAAATAAAGTGGGGATCCCTAACTAACCTAGATGGTATTTTTACTAGGATTAAATGTCAGGAATTGTGAAAAACTGAGTTTAAATGTATTTGGCTAAGTTGTATGTAAACTTCTGACTGTATTTCTGATTTTCATTTTCAATAAATGTAACGGTTTTCTTCTGGTGAAAGAGATGCGGACCAAAATGCAGCGTGGTTAGTTTTGTACATCTTTAATAAAGATGAAAGTACAACAATCTACAAAACGTGAAAAAAACGAAACAGTCCTATCTGGTGCCACAAACACAAAGACAGGAACAATCACCCACAAGAGACCTAAAGAATGGCTGCCTAAATATGGTTCCCAATCAGAGACAACGATAAACACCTGCCTCTGATTGAGAACCACTCTAGGCAACCATAGACTTACCTAGAGTACTACTCTAACCACAATCCCATAACTACAAACAACCCCAGACAAAACAAACCGCATAAATCCCCATGTCACACCCTGGCCTCTGGCCTCTGACTCTGACTTTCGTGAGTATTTTGGTCAAAAATACTCACGAAAACACAGAATACTAAGGCCAGGGCGTGACAATAAATGTGCAAACATTTCAAAAAAACTGTTTTCACTTTTTCATTATGGGGTACTGTTTGTAGATGGGTGAGAGAAAATGTTTAATATATTTTTAATTCAGGCTATAACACAAGAAAATGTGGAATATGAGTATAAATCATTTCTGAAGGCTCAGTATATAATCCAGCCATATTTTATGTATGCATATGTAACAGGGTTAATTTTGGTGACTCCCCTTGCCACTTTATTGTTAAGCCAATGGGTTTTTGGTTTTAGTTTTGTCTTGCTCAACATGACATCTTATTGGCTGGTTTGCGGTAGCTTGCTTACGAGGGAGGATGTTTCAGTTAGAATCGTCCCGGTGAACAAGCACCAAACCAGCGGTAAGTTTTTGGTTGCAAATCACTGTACATCAAAAGTGATTGTTATACTCCCAAGTGATGATTTAAATGTACAATTTATATCAATTTGTTTGCAAATGTTATTAGAACACCACACTTAAGATTTAGCGTTTTTTTGGTGCATATTTGTTATGCATTTTGTTGTCGAGAATTCCAGCTAATTCTAGCTAGCAACTTACTGGGTCTGGTGGGGGGGGGGTCGTGTATTTTGTACAGTGCGTGAGTGCAGAGTTGGATGGTGAGCTGTGCATTGCATGACGTGCGATTTTGTGCTGTTTCTATCAGAATAATGCTCCATGACTGGTACTACAAGTTGGAGTTCGTGTCTATGATTGATTGTACACAACGCAAGAAGAGTTACACATATTACCCAGATAAGGTTTGCCATTGTTTGTGTATACATTCCATATTATTACTATGCATATTCTGCTTATGTTTATGCATATTTACTATTATATGTCATTTCAGTGTTAGTGACTATGTTTACATTCCTAATTTTACCATTAGTTATTCTATTGTAGAAACCATACTTTACAACTACATATTCAGCACATTAATAGATTTAGTATTCTACATACAGGTAGATATTTCTCCCCCCACTATCTTGTCATAGGCTACAGGGTGTCAATTATTTTAGAGAAAAAAGCTTTCCTTCTATTATATCAAGATGTTTCTTAGCCATTATTGCACATTCGTAAAAATATACATCAGTTGGCCAAAAACCTGATTTCATGTTTGAGTGTTTGATTCAGACTACCCCTTTAAAAGTTGTGGCTAAGCATTGTGTAGTATTTATCTTTTTATTACTTCCAATATATGTACATTTCAGCATTGTATAAAAAATCATCTAACAACAGCACGATTCTTATTTTAGATGTTTTATTTAGAACAAAACATCCACATGTCAGTCGATTCCCAACAAGCAGTTGGCTCAGTTGCTCATCATGGCCTATGGAAAAGATGAGAAAGAAAAACATTAGATGTGCCTTCATCATGATTCACGTGTACTGTACAACATCTCTAGTTCTACTGTAGATACTCTAAAACAAAGTTGAAAAGAATCTCAATGGTTCCATCAAGCAACTCGACTCAAAATATCAGTCAAAGTGACACTCTTTATCTCTGTGAACACTTTGCAGCAAATAACACTTTCGTACCTAATCATTGTGGACCACAAAAATTATAGTCAAAGTGTTCCAATGTGAACTGAGCTGAATGCACTTACAGTGTTGATCCAGTCCATGTAGGAGCTGACTTGGGTGAAGACAGTAGGCTTCTTGGGGAAGTTGCAGTTCAGCCCAAGCTCACGATACCGTGGACCTCCCAGACTCCATCAGCATTCTGGCAGTTCAGGGGACCACCGGAGTCACCCTGGGTCAAAGCACAAAACCAGAAATTCAAACAAAACAAGTGCAGCACAGCTCTATCATTCTGTAGACCAGGGGTCTGGAATATGCGGTTCTCTTTTGACATTGGATGGCCTAGTGTCTCTTTGGTCACTTTTGAACATTTGCAATAAGGTGCCTGAATTTGTTCATAATTACATAGTTATGGGCACTGTTATCATTTTGTTGTGCAAAGGTACGCTTTGGGACTCACATTGCATCCGGACACAATGCCATCTCCTCCAGCGCACACCATGGTGTCGCTCACCATGGGTAAAGGTGCCGTGGTCAGCGACAGGACATCAGGGAGGGCGCCTCCGGCTGTTAGCGGAAAGGAAGACACCACACAATGTGTTACCTCAGGTAAGGTCCTTCTCTTTAAAGTCCTTATCTTTAAAGGTGAACTGACATTGTTTTGACTACTTTGATTTAACTACAAACAGTCATATCAGTCCAAAATATGGTCTGATATGGTCACCATAGCAGCACCCACCCATAGCGTGCGCTCCAGCAGGTATATCGCACTAGTCATCCCCAAAGCCAATTCCTCCTTTGGCTGCCTTTCCTTCCAGTTCTCTGCTGCCAATGACTGGAATGAACTGCAAAAATCACTGAAGCTGAAGACTCATATCTCCCTCACTAGCTTTAAGCACCAGCTGTCAGAGCAGCTCACAGATCACTGCACCTGTACATAGCCCATTTGTAATATAGCCCATCCAACTACCTCATCCCCATACTGGATATATTTATTTATCTTGCTCCTTTGCACCCCAGTATCTCTACTAGCACATGCATCATCCTCACATCAATCACTCCAGTGTTTAATTGGTATATTGTAATTAACTTCGCCACCATGGCCTATTTATTGCCTTACCTCATTTGCACACACTGTATATAGATTTCTTCTACTGTATTATTGACTGTAAGTTTGTTTATTCCATGTGTAACTCTGTGTAGTTGTATGTGTCAAACTGATTTGCTTTATTCTTGGCCAGGTCATAGTTATAAATGAGAACTTGTTCTCAACTAGCCTACCTGGTTAAATAAAGGTTAAATAAAAAATATAAATAAATAAATAGCTTGCTAATGTCGGGTAATAGTAGATCACCGTAATGTAAGTTAACCTACTACAGCTGAATGAGCTCAAAAACGTATGCAATTGTATTTTTGACCAGGCTTGTTAATAAGATTGTTAGTATTTTATTGTTTTTCTCGTCTCAAATTGGTAGTTTTTGCTTTTTGTTTATTCACTTCTTGATCATAGATTGAAAAGCCATCCTTAAAGTAGGTGCGCAGAGGATCTACCATGCCCAATGACGTTGTTTTAATATGGCAGTGGCTGCGCCCACATCTCTTGACGCTTGTGCGAGACGCTCGAAAAACGTAGAATGTAATGTTCTAAAAGCATTTTCATAACATCACGTTCAACCAGCTGATGCAACGAACGTTGAATGTTGATTTCAGCGTTTCAGTTCATCTTTAATGAACTACCTATTCAGTTGTGTACTATAATTTTTGCTGTGTTATCTTATTCACCAAACGTGTCTATTTAACCTGCACCACCATAAAGCAAATTTAGCATTGGTTATACCGGATGATGAGGGAACTGCATTTCTCATGGACAACAATCTTGGCAACACCAACAGTCCTCAGTCTGAACCAGGTTGTGCTTTCCCAGGTAGACTCTGTAGGTCCTGCTACTGCTTGAGATAAACAATCACTGTTACATGGCGTGACACCAGGTATCCAATTCACCAAACTTCAAACTTTATGTTAAACTTTGATTCTCTTGATACATGTTGAAAATTATATAAAATGTACATTCAAATGAATAACTATACTATTATTGCAGCTTGGATTTCAGGACTGCGGCCCATTATAGTTCCTGCTCATGACTGCCCCCAAATGCCCCTTCTTAAAAATATTCTCTCTTACCTCATGCAGTGAGCAGCGGTGAGGACCCACTCGCTGGAAATCAGAGTTCCACCACAAGTGTGTCTCCATTCGACATCCCTGTCGTACTGGAGAGAGACCTGAAACACACAGGAAAGCAGGGAATAGTTACTTTAGGTTTCATTGTGGTAAAATATCCGCAATGATATTAACCTCTCTGCACACGGAACCCGCTAGAGGGCTGAAATTCCACAACATACGGTGATCGCTACATAAATAGTCACATTAAACATTCATGAAAATACAAGTGTCTCACATGAATCGAAAGCCTAGAATCTTGCTAATCCAACTGCGTTGTTAGATTTAAAAAAGGATTTACTGCGAAAGAATACGATGCGATTATCTGAGCATAGAGCCCATAAAAAACAACAATTTTAACGAGCACAGGCGTAACATAATCACAAACTGCATTAAAATAAATCGTTTACCTTTGACGATCTTCGTCTGTTTGCAATTCCAATGCTCATTGTTACACAATGAATGATCTTTTGTTTGATCAAATCCATTTTTATAGCCTAACACGAAACATTTTGTGAACCGCTTGTTTCGTGAATTGCATCTCATTCCATTTTCCACGACACATTCCAGGTAAATAACCCACACAGAACGTGACTTTTCCAGTCATGTTTGGTTTCACTGCAATCAGCTGGTTTGTTTATAACACAATCAAATAGATGGGCCATTTCGCGGGACGTATTGACTAAAAGAAACCGATTTGAAGACAACAAGTCATGACATCATTGTGCACCAATCATTTGCCCACTGTTTCGTTGATTGACTGTCTTTTAACCCGAAACTGATCGTCTTGAAATCTAGCTGGGTAGATAGCCAATGAGCTGAGGTAAACGGCAATAGGTCCTGTTTATGTGTTGCAAGACCAACCCATGTAGTAAGCTCCAGTGTAAAGAGAGTCATCCTCTATTGAAGTTTCATACTGGAAGGAGAAACACATATTACGCACTAAATTGTTTGGTAAACGCGCAGATTCAGCTGTTTATATATATCAATCAGTTTGGTGACTAAGTCAGGGAAAGCTAAATCTAAGTCTAGATATACAGATGTACACACAATTTTGGAGTAAATTGATTGGGCAAGTGAGACAGAGATTGTTGTAGGACGATTCATTTAGCGATTGTGGAGGAATATTTTTGGAACGGGAGAGGACATCGTTTTGGACTGGTAAGTTCTTATCATGCTAATGCCCTTGTTTGAAATTAATAAAATATTATATTATTTGTGATTTTTTTTAAATTTTAGAAGCAATATATAAACATGTAATGATGCGTGTGTCTGCCGCCCCACCCCAACCCACATGAAATAGCCTATTTGAGGCTGTTGAGGGGAGGGCAGGCCCAGAACAATGGCCAAAGTGAAATGGAGACAGTAGATACAGCTGGTCTGTTGTAATATAATAGAGACAGTAGATCTAGCTGAAATGTCATAATATAAAAGAGACAGTAGATCTAGCAGGTCTATAATAATATATTCAACCTTATGTTCCCTGTACTCCATATATATATATATGTTTATTATACTTGTTGATACAGGGCTCATATATGAAACTATTCTAACTGAACATTTTCTTTCACAGTGACACTGACTCCGAATGGGAGTCTTATCCGGTGTCCTGTGTGAATTTAAATTGTTGGGGATAGGGGGCAGTATTTTCACTTTTGATGAATTGCGTGCCCATGGTGAACTGCATCCTACTCTGTCCTAGATTGCTAATATATGCATATTATTACAATTGGATAGAAAATACTCTGAAGTTTCTAAAACTGTTAGAATTATGTCTGTGAGTATAACAGAACTCATAGGGCAGGCAATCTTCCAAACAGGAAGTGAAATTCTGAATGCGTTTCTAATTTTAAATCATCGCCTCTTCCCTTCCAAATATGATATGGAGCTGCTAGCACTTCCTACACCTTCCACTAGATGTCCTCATTCAGTAGAACGTGGAATGGAGCCTCTGGTGTGAACTTTGGCCGAATGGGAGGGGAAATAGTCACTGTCCTGGCAGAATGCAATTTCCCTGTGGCGCATTTGTCTGTGGATGTCACCATGGTTCCATTTGGCTGCAGATGAAAACGTATGATCCGGTTGGGACGTTATTGGATATATATGAAAATAACATCCTGAAGATTGATTCTCTACTTAGTTTGACCAGTTTATTCGACCTGGAATATATATTTTTGAAGTTTTCGTCCGAGTTCTCCTGGACCAGCGTCAGCTTTTGGGCACATAAGGTGAAAGTGCTAGCAAATGCAGCTAATTGGACACTAGTATTGGACATTATGGAACAAAACAACGATTTATTGTGGAACTAGGACTCCTTGCACTGCATTCTGATGAAAGATCATCAAAGGTAAGGGAATATTTATGATGTAATTTAGTATTTCTGTTGACTCCAATAATCTGAGCTCAGATTATTGCATGGTAGGCTTTTTTCGTAAGGTTTAAAAAAAAAAATCTGACACAGCGATTACATTAAGAACCAGTGTATCTTCAATTATATGTAGAACATGTATCTTTAGTCAAAGTTTATGATGAGTATTTCTGTTATTTGGCGTAAACTTTCTGTAATTCCTCCTGATATTTTGGAGGCACTTCTGAACATGGCGTCAATGTAAACCGAGATTTGTGGATATAAATATGCATATTATCGAACAAAACATTAATGTATTGTGTAACATGTCATATGAGTGTCATCTGATGAAGATTTTCAAAAAGTTAGTGATTCATTTCATCTCTAATTCTGCTTTTGTGACTCTATTTTTGGCTGGGAAAAATTGCTTTTTTTTTTTTGATTTGGTGGTGGTCTAACATAAATATATGTTGTGTTTTAGCTGTAAAACATTTAAAAAAAATTGGGCATGATGGGTAGATTAACAAGATGTTTATCTTTCATTTGCTGTATTGGACTTGTTAATGTGTGAAAGTTATATATTATATTTTGAATTCCCTGCGCCACCTTTTCAGCTGAATGGGGGGAGTTCCCCTAGCTCCCCCCCTACTTTGTGCAATTTCCGCCTGAAGACATACCCAAATCTAACAGCCTGTAGCTCAGGCACAGAACCAAAGATATGCATATTATTGGTACCAATTGAAAGAAAACACTCTGAAGATTGTGTAAATGTGAATTGAATGTAGGAGAATATAACACAATAGATCTGGTTTATATATATATATATATATACTGTATATATACATTTACAAAATAACATGGGTAACTATTTACACACTTACAATATTTGGAAGACCCTCAGTCCTCTATCAACTCAAATCTATTTATATAGCCCCAGCCTAAAACCCCAAACAGCAAGCAATGCAGGTGTAGAAGCACGGTGGCTAGGAAAAACTCCCTAGATAGGCAAAAACCTAGGAAGAAACTGGAACAGCAGCAAGGCCAGTGGGACTGGGGACAGCAAGGAGTCATTATGCCAAGTAGTCCTGACGCATGGTCCTAGGGCTCATGTCCTCTGAGAGAGAGAAAGAGAGAATTAGAGAGAGCATACTTAAGAATGAGAATTCAGATTTCAAAAGCAGGTAGAGCCACTTTTAACAGTTTTAACATGGTTGTGATACAAAGCAACAGTCACTATGGCTACACAGGAAGCCTGATTCTGATCTTTTTGTCTCTAATTGGTATTTTGACAAATCAGATCAGCTCTGAAAAAGATCTGTGAAAAATTATCAGAATTGGGCTGTCTGTTGTAAATGCAACCTTAGCATGTTATGCGTCAAGTTAACATGAGGTACCTTCCAAGGGCCAGCTTTTGGGCCTGACGTCCTCTCCTCCCACCACTCTCGTCACCACAGGAGGGAAGGTGGGCAAGCCACACCCGTAGACTCAGAAACACAACACACTCAGAACTCTCACACATACAGTTGAAGTCGGAAGTTCACATACACGTAGGTATGGGTCAATTAAAACTCATTTTTCCAACCAATCCACAAATGTCTTGTTAACAAACTATAGTTTTGGCAAGTCGGTTAGGACATCATCTTTGTGCTTGACACGTATTTTTTTCAACAATTGTTTACAGACAGATTATTTCACTTATAATCCACTGTATCACAATTCCAGTGGGTCAGAAGTTTACACACAAGTTTACACATTTGACTGTGCCTTTAAACAGCTTGGAAAATTCTAGAAAATTATGTTGTGACTTCAGAATATTCTGATAGTCTAATTGACATAATTTGAGTCAATTGGAGGTGCCTATTTGCTTGACATCATGGGAAAATCTAAAGAAATCAGCCAAGACCTCTGAAAGAAAAATTGTAGACCTCCACAAGTCTGGTTCATCCTTGGGAGCAATTTCCAAACTCCTGAAGGTACCACTATCATCTGTACAAACAATAGTACGCAAGTATAAACACCATGGGACCACTCAGCCGTCATACCACTCAGGAAGGAGACGGGTTCTGTCTCCTAGAGATGAACGTACTTTGGTGTGAAAAGTGCAAATCAATCCCAGAACAAAAATGAAGGACCTTGTGAAGATGCTGCAGGAAACAGGTACAAAAGTATCTATATCCAAAGTAAAACGAGTCCTATGTTGACATAACCTGAAAGGCCGCTCAGCAAGGAAGAAGCCACTGCTCCAAAACAGCGATAATAATTCCAGACTACGGTTTGCAGCTGCACATGGGGAGAAAGATCATGCTTTTTGGAGAAATGCCCTCTGGTCTGATGGAACAAAAATAAAACTGTTTGGCCATAATGACCATTGTTATGTTTAGAGTTAAAAGGGGGGTGCTTGCAAGCCAAAGAACACCAACTGTGAAGCAAGGGGGTGGCAGCATCCTGTTGTGGGGGTGCTTTGCTGCAGGAGGGTCTGGTGCACTTCACAAAATAGATGGCTTCATGAGGGAGGAAAATTATGTGGATATATTGAAGCAACATCTCAAGACTTCAGTCAGGAAGTTAAAGCTTGGTTGCAATGGGTCTTCCAAATGGACAATGACCCTAAGCATACTTCCAAAGTTGTGGCAGGACAACAAAGTCAAGGTGTTGGAGTGGACATCACAAAGCCCTGACCTCAATCCCATAGAAAATTTGTTGGCAGAACTGAAAAACCGTGTGTGAGCAAGGAGGCCTACAAACCTGACTCAGTTACACCAGCTCTGTCAGGAGGAATGGGCCAAAATTCACCCAACTTATTGTGGGAAGATTGTGAAAGACTACCCCGAAACGTTTGAATGCGATGAAAGAAATAAAAGCTTAAATAAATCATTCTCTCTACTATTATTCTGACATTACAAAATTCTTAAAATAAAGTGGTGATCCTAACTGACCTAAGACCGTTTTTTTTACTAGGATTTAGATGTCAGAAATGGTGAAAAACTGAGTTTAAATGTATTTGGCTAAGGTGTATGTAAGCTTCTGACTTCAACTGCAACTTCAAGTCTGTTAGTGTGCATTGTATGTGTTCGCTATGCGGGGGCAATGATAAGACAAGCGGAACTATTTGGCTAATAACTGTTTTAACGGGGATCATTATCGTAGCAACACACCCTTTGGAGTGAAGGCAATCCCGCGCTCTTAGCTACATTTTCATGTCTTCGTGTGTTGTTTGTAAAGGTTGAAGTGTGTATGTTAGGATGGTAACGTTATAATAATTAAGGATGATGCGTGAATTCATGCCAGAAATAATGTGTGAAGTTTTGATTTCCTCCCTTCTGTAATAAGCAGCCAATGAGGTATTTTTCCTTCATTCATGTGTTTAATCTGATACTGTTATAGCTCCGGCTAAAATGTTTATGTATGTAAGCACTTCAGAGTTATACCAAGCTAATAAGTCGAGTGACTTAAGAAGGTCGTAAAACAAGAAGGTTGTAAGAGTGTGCTTAACTCTATTTTCATTTACTTTTTAGTTTTCACAGAAGGTGATAATTCTGACTAAAACTACAGAATAAAGCTGCCAGTTAAAATCAAGGAACGGTTGTGCTCGTCGTTACTGGAAGGAGCCACATGCATTACTATCAATACACTATTGAGTCAAAAATGCAACATTTTGATTGTATTAGAAATGAATACACTTCAAGTTTATGCATTTCCACATTTATGTATTTTACTGGAAATGCTACTTTATAGATTTAACAATGTAACATTATGTCAACTTAAGATGGAAGAGAAGTAGGCTACTGTATGGTGTTATGTTTATATTAGTAAACACATAAGTAGAATACTTACTAGCAGCAACCAGACAAGCGAGGACCACAAACTTCATCCTGTTTGTATCTTCAAAATGTCTGTTCATACCAAGGATGCCTTTATACTGTAGGCTACTGTATGTGTCATTTGCTAAACAGATTCTGGGAAACGATTCGTCAGCCACCCTGTCTGAGCAAACTGGGGGTGAAGCTACGGACAGCCAGCCCAGCCTCACGGATAAAATTGCCCACCGCCCTTTTTTTCCCACTTTCCTTGAATTGTAATATTGATTTAAAAAGAGATTAGGATTAATCATATGTGTAGTGACGAGCATTTCTCACAGTTTCTCAGAGCAGCATGTTTCATAAATTGTAAATTACCAACGCATGGTGACCTAGATAAAATAAAGTAAGTAGCACGGTACCGCACAATCTACAAAAATATGGATTTTATTGTGATAGTAATGTCATATAATTGTATTATATGCTAATTAGAGGATGTGTTGTTAATTTTTTTCCCAGTCTATGCCTTTAAAGAGTTCAATTGAGAAACTCCCTATGTTATGGTCCCAAACTTCTGAAAGACCTTTTCAATGACCAATAGCCTTCTATACACATTGCACTTGAAATTGTAGTTTTAGATGCATACCCAAAAGCACTGCTTTTGATTGTTTTGCACCTCTTTGTCATCACTATTGTTGGTTGAGACACACATCTACGGTTCATTATACTATATAATGATATAATGTTGGTTAATACTTGCTTGACCAAATCTGTTATTACAGATAACTCTGAACAAAAATTAACATTGTTCTGTCCCCATAAATATCAACTTTATGCAGTTTGGTGAAATTTTTTCCATAGGAGTCAACTCAGGCAACCGGAGTTATTCCATAACACCTGTGAATTTCACACAACCCACAGTTGAGAAGACAAACATTGCGAAAAACATGTTATCTCCTAGGTAAAAAAATGTGTAACATTTTCCTGACTTGTTCCAGACAGGTCATTATGCAACATGCACCAAGTGTTTTTCTATAACTATTCTCCAGCTATTTAAGGTGGAGGTTGTTCACCTAGGTTGTTCACCTAGTTCAGACCAATTTGCTATCGGAACCAAAAATATAAGAAACAATGCAATTGTAAACAAACAGTGTATAGATTCAAAACAAGGTTCAATCTATAATTTTGAATATCATGTGCGGTCATATCTATAGGTCTGTCTATGAATTTAAGAGTGATTACATTTCTCCAGCCCCATCCCTCAGCTGCTTACCAAAACTAGTAGCAGTTTAGTGGGTTTTCTAATCCCAGATTGCCCCTTTAAACATTTAAGGACAACTTATTTTACAAGCCATAAAACTGCCTGGTATTAAATCATAGTATAAAAATATTTTTTTTACATCCAGAGTGCATCAAAAATGATTGAGACTTTGTTTATGGAAAAGTGGTTATTTCTGCATTTCAATGTTGCAACATGCTGAAAATTGTCCACAATGTTCGTATCATCTCGAATAAACAATTTTTTTTTACATCCAGAGTGCATCAAATATGATTTAGAGCTTGTTTATTGAAAAGTGGTTATTTCTGTATGTTGCAACTTGCTGAAAATTGTCCACAGTGTTCATATCATCTCAAATAATCAGAACAGCAAAACTTGTACATCCAGAGTGCATCAAACAAGATTTAGACATTGATTATGAAAAAGTGTTTATTTCTGTATTTCAATGTTGCAACTTGCTGAAAATTGTCCACATGTTTCATATCATCTCAAATAAACAGCACAGCAAAAATGTTACATCCAGTGCATCAAACATGATTTAGACCTTGTTTATGGAAAAGTGTATATTTCTGTATGTTGCAACTTGCTGAAAATTGTCCACAGTGTTCATGTCATCTCAAATATAACAGCACAGCAACAATTGTACATCCAGAGTGAATCAAACATGATTTAGACCTTGTTTATGGAAAAGTGTTTATTTCTGTATGTTGCAACTTGCCGAAAATTGTCCACAGTGTTCATATCATTTCAATTAAACAGCACATCAAAACTTTTACATCCAGAGTGCATCAAACTAAATTTAGACCTTGCAGAGTGGATCAAACATGATTTAGAGCTTGTTTATGGAAAAGTGCTTATTTCTGTATTTCCATGTTGCAACTTGCTGAAAACTGTCCACAATGTTCATTTCATCTCAAATAGACAGCACAGCAAAAATTGGATATCCAGAGTGCATCAAACATGATTTAGAGCTTGTTTATGGAAAAGTGCTTATTTCTGTATTTCCATGTTGCAACTTGCTGAAAACTGTCCACAATGTTCATTTCATCTCAAATAGACAGCACAGCAAAAATTGGACATCCAGAGTGCATCAAACATGATTTAGAGCTTGTTTATGGAAAAGTGCTTATTTCTGCATTTCCATGTTGCAATTTGCTGAAAACAGTCTACAGTGTTTTCATAACATCTCGAATAAACATAACAAATGTTTTTTTTAATCCAGAGTGCATCAAACATGATTTAGAGCTTGTTTATGGAAAAAAAAGTTATTTCTGTATGTTGCAACTTGCTGAAAACTGTGCACAATGTTCATTTCATCTCAAACAGACAGCAGGGCAAAAATTGGACATCCAGAGTGCATCAAATATGATTTAGAGCTTGTTTATGGAAAAGTGCTTATTTCTGTATTTCCATGTTGCAACTTGCTGAAAACTGTCCACAATGTTCATTTCATCTCAAATAGACAGCACAGCAAAAATTGGACATCCAGAGTGCATCAAACATGATTTAGAGCTTGTTTATGGAAAAGTGCTTATTTCTGCATTTCCATGTTGCAATTTGCTGAAAACAGTCTACAGTGTTTTCATAACATCTCGAATAAACATAACAAATGTTTTTTTTAATCCAGAGTGCATCAAACATGATTTAGAGCTTGTTTATGGAAAAAATGTTATTTCTGTATGTTGCAACTTGCTGAAAAATGTGCACAGTGTTCATTTCATCTCAAATAGACAGCACAGTAAAATTTGACATCTAGAGTGCATCAAACATGATTTAGAGCTTGTTTATGAAAAAGTGCTTATTTCTGTATTTCCATGTTGCAACTTGCTGAAAACTGTCCACAATGTTCATTTCATCTCAAATAGACAGCACAGCAAAAATTGGACATCCAGAGTGCATCAAACATGATTTAGAGCTTGTTTATGGAAAAGTGCTTATTTCTGCATTTCAATGTTGCAACTTGCTGAAAACTATCCACGGTGTTCATTTTATCTCAACTAGACACAGCACAGCAAAAATTGGATATCCAGAGTGCATCAAACATGATTTAGAGCTTGTTTATGGAAAAGTGCTTATTTTTGCATTTCAATGTTTCAACTTGCTGAAAACTGTCCACGGTGTTCATTTCATCTCAACCTAGACACAGCACAGCAAAAATTGGACATCCAGAGTGCATCAAACATGATTTAGAGCTTGTTTATGGAAAAGTGCTTATTTCTGCATTTCAATGTTGTAACTTGCTGAAAACTATCCACGGCGTTCATTTCATCTCAACTATAGACAGCACAGCAAAAATTGGACATCCAGAGTGCATCAAAACATGATTTAGAGCTTATTTATGGAAAAGTGCTTATTTCTGCATTTCAATGTTGCAACTTGATGAAAACAGTCTACAGTGTTTTCATAACATCTCGAATAAACATAACAAAAAAATTTTTTTATCCAGAGTGCTTCAAACATGATTTAGAGCTTGTTTATGGAAAAGTGCTTATTTCTGCATTTCAATGTTTCAACTTGCTGAAAACTGTCCACGGTGTTCATTTCACCTCAACCTAGACACAGCACAGCAAAAATTGGACATCCAGAGTGCATCAAACATGATTTAGAGCTTGTTTATGGAAAAGTGCTTATTTCTGCATTTCAATGTTGCAACTTGCTGAAAACTATCCACGGTGTTCATTTTATCTCAACTATGGACAGCACAGCAAAAATTGGACATCCAGAGTGCATCAAACATGATTTAGAGCTTGTTTATGGAAAAGTGCTTATTTCTGCATTTCAATGTTGCAACTTGCTGAAAACTATCCACGGCGTTCATTTCATCTCAACTATAGACAGCACAGCAAAAATTGGACATCCAGAGTGCATCAAAACATGATTTAGAGCTTGTTTATGGAAAAGTGCTTATTTCTGCATTTCAATGTTGCAACTTGCTGAAAACTATCCACGGCGTTCATTTCATCTCAACTATGGACAGCACAGCAAAAATTGGACATCCAGAGTGCATCAAACATGATTTAGAGCTTGTTTATGGAAAAGTGCTTATTTCTGCATTTCAATGTTGCAACTTGCTGAAAACTGTCCACGGCGTTCATTTCATCTCAACCTAGACACAGCACAGCAAAAATTGGACATCCAGAGTGCATCAAACATTATTTAGAGCTTGTTTATGGAAAAGTGCTTATTTCTGCATTTCAATATTGCAACTTGCTGAAAACTGTCCACGGTGTTCATTTCACCTCAACCTAGACACAGCACAGCAAAAATTGGACATCCAGAGTGCATCAAACATGATTTAGACCTTGTTTATGGAAAAGTGTTTATTTCTGTATGTTGCAACTTGCCGAAAATTGTCCACAGTGTTCATATCATTTCAATTAAACAGCACATCAAAACTTTTACATCCAGAGTGCATCAAACTAAATTTAGACCTTGCAGAGTGGATCAAACATGATTTAGAGCTTGTTTATGGAAAAGTGCTTATTTCTGTATTTCCATGTTGCAACTTGCTGAAAACTGTCCACAATGTTCATTTCATCTCAAATAGACAGCACAGCAAAAATTGGATATCCAGAGTGCATCAAACATGATTTAGAGCTTGTTTATGGAAAAGTGCTTATTTCTGTATTTCCATGTTGCAACTTGCTGAAAACTGTCCACAATGTTCATTTCATCTCAAATAGACAGCACAGCAAAAATTGGACATCCAGAGTGCATCAAACATGATTTAGAGCTTGTTTATGGAAAAGTGCTTATTTCTGCATTTCCATGTTGCAATTTGCTGAAAACAGTCTACAGTGTTTTCATAACATCTCGAATAAACATAACAAATGTTTTTTTTAATCCAGAGTGCATCAAACATGATTTAGAGCTTGTTTATGGAAAAAAAAGTTATTTCTGTATGTTGCAACTTGCTGAAAACTGTGCACAATGTTCATTTCATCTCAAACAGACAGCAGGGCAAAAATTGGACATCCAGAGTGCATCAAATATGATTTAGAGCTTGTTTATGGAAAAGTGCTTATTTCTGCATTTCCATGTTGCAACTTGCTGAAAACTGTCCACAAATGTTCATTTCATCTCAAACAGACAGCACAGCAAAAATTGGACATCCAGAGTGCATCAAACATGATTTAGAGCTTGTTTATGGAAAAAATGTTATTTCTGTATGTTGCAACTTGCTGAAAAATGTGCACAGTGTTCATTTCATCTCAAATAGACAGCACAGTAAAATTTGACATCTAGAGTGCATCAAACATGATTTAGAGCTTGTTTATGAAAAAGTGCTTATTTCTGTATTTCCATGTTGCAACTTGCTGAAAACTGTCCACAATGTTCATTTCATCTCAAATAGACAGCACAGCAAAAATTGGACATCCAGAGTGCATCAAACATGATTTAGAGCTTGTTTATGGAAAAGTGCTTATTTCTGCATTTCAATGTTGCAACTTGCTGAAAACTATCCACGGTGTTCATTTTATCTCAACTAGACACAGCACAGCAAAAATTGGATATCCAGAGTGCATCAAACATGATTTAGAGCTTGTTTATGGAAAAGTGCTTATTTTTGCATTTCAATGTTTCAACTTGCTGAAAACTGTCCACGGTGTTCATTTCATCTCAACCTAGACACAGCACAGCAAAAATTGGACATCCAGAGTGCATCAAACATGATTTAGAGCTTGTTTATGGAAAAGTGCTTATTTCTGCATTTCAATGTTGTAACTTGCTGAAAACTATCCACGGCGTTCATTTCATCTCAACTATAGACAGCACAGCAAAAATTGGACATCCAGAGTGCATCAAAACATGATTTAGAGCTTATTTATGGAAAAGTGCTTATTTCTGCATTTCAATGTTGCAACTTGATGAAAACAGTCTACAGTGTTTTCATAACATCTCGAATAAACATAACAAAAAAATTTTTTTATCCAGAGTGCTTCAAACATGATTTAGAGCTTGTTTATGGAAAAGTGCTTATTTCTGCATTTCAATGTTTCAACTTGCTGAAAACTGTCCACGGTGTTCATTTCACCTCAACCTAGACACAGCACAGCAAAAATTGGACATCCAGAGTGCATCAAACATGATTTAGAGCTTGTTTATGGAAAAGTGCTTATTTCTGCATTTCAATGTTGCAACTTGCTGAAAACTATCCACGGTGTTCATTTTATCTCAACTATGGACAGCACAGCAAAAATTGGACATCCAGAGTGCATCAAACATGATTTAGAGCTTGTTTATGGAAAAGTGCTTATTTCTGCATTTCAATGTTGCAACTTGCTGAAAACTATCCACGGCGTTCATTTCATCTCAACTATAGACAGCACAGCAAAAATTGGACATCCAGAGTGCATCAAAACATGATTTAGAGCTTGTTTATGGAAAAGTGCTTATTTCTGCATTTCAATGTTGCAACTTGCTGAAAACTATCCACGGCGTTCATTTCATCTCAACTATGGACAGCACAGCAAAAATTGGACATCCAGAGTGCATCAAACATGATTTAGAGCTTGTTTATGGAAAAGTGCTTATTTCTGCATTTCAATGTTGCAACTTGCTGAAAACTGTCCACGGCGTTCATTTCATCTCAACCTAGACACAGCACAGCAAAAATTGGACATCCAGAGTGCATCAAACATGATTTAGAGCTTGTTTATGGAAAAGTGCTTATTTCTGCATTTCAATGTTGTAACTTGATGAAAACAGTCTACAGTGTTTTCATAACATCTCGAATAAACATAACAAAAACATTTTTTTATCCAGAGTGCTTCAAACATGATTTAGAGCTTGTTTATGGAAAAGTGCTTATTTCTGCATTTCAATGTTGCAACTTGCTGAAAACTATCCACGGTGTTCATTTTATCTCAACTATGGACAGCACAGCAAAAATTGGACATCCAGAGTGCATCAAACATGATTTAGAGCTTGTTTATGGAAAAGTGCTTATTTCTGCATTTCAATGTTGCAACTTGCTGAAAACTATCCACGGTGTTCATTTCATCTCAACTAGACACAGCACAGCAAAAATTGGACATCCAGAGTGCATCAAACATGATTTAGAGCTTGTTTATGGAAAAGTGCTTATTTCTGCATTTCAATGTTGCAACTTGCTGAAAACTATCCACGGCGTTCATTTCATCTCAACTATAGACAGCACAGCAAAAATTGGATATCCAGAGTGCATCAAACATGATTTAGAGCTTGTTTATGGAAAAGTGCTTATTTCTGTATTTCCATGTTGCAACTTGCTGAAAACAGTCTACAGTGTTTTTATAACATCTCGAATAAACATAACAAATGTTTGTTTTTTATCCAGAGTGCATCAAACATGATTTAGAGCTTGTTTATGGAAAAGTGCTTATTTCTGTATTTCCATGTTGCAACTTGCTGAAAACTGTCCACAATGTTCATTTCATCTCAAATAGACAGCACAGCAAAAATTGGACATCCAGAGTGCATCAAACATGATTTAGAGCTTGTTTATGGAAAAGTGCTTATTTCTGCATTTCCATGTTGCAAATTTGCTGAAAACAGTCTACAGTGTTTTCATAACATCTCGAATAAACATAACAAATGTTTTTTTTAATCCAGAGTGCATCAAACATGATTTAGAGCTTGTTTATGGAAAAAAAAGTTATTTCTGTATGTTGCAACTTGCTGAAAACTGTGCACAATGTTCATTTCATCTCAAACAGACAGCAGGGCAAAAATTGGACATCCAGAGTGCATCAAATATGATTTAGAGCTTGTTTATGGAAAAGTGCTTATTTCTGCATTTCCATGTTGCAACTTGCTGAAAACTGTCCACAATGTTCATTTCATCTCAAACAGACAGCACAGCAAAAATTGGACATCCAGAGTGCATCAAACATGATTTAGAGCTTGTTTATGGAAAAAATGTTATTTCTGTATGTTGCAACTTGCTGAAAAATGTGCACAGTGTTCATTTCATCTCAAATAGACAGCACAGTAAAATTTGACATCTAGAGTGCATCAAACATGATTTAGAGCTTGTTTATGAAAAAGTGCTTATTTCTGTATTTCCATGTTGCAACTTGCTGAAAACAGTCTACAGTGTTTTTATAACATCTCGAATAAACATAACAAATGTTTGTTTTTTATCCAGAGTGCATCAAACATGATTTAGAGCTTGTTTATGGAAAAGTGCTTATTTCTGCATTTCAATGTTGCAACTTGATGAAAACAGTCTACAGTGTTTTCATAACATCTCGAATAAACATAACAAAAACATTTTTTTATCCAGAGTGCTTCAAACATGATTTAGAGCTTGTTTATGGAAAAGTGCTTATTTCTGCATTTCAATGTTGCAACTTGCTGAAAACTATCCACGGTGTTCATTTTATCTCAACTAGACACAGCACAGCAAAAATTGGATATCCAGAGTGCATCAAACATGATTTAGAGCTTGTTTATGGAAAAGTGCTTATTTTTGCATTTCAATGTTTCAACTTGCTGAAAACTGTCCACGGTGTTCATTTCATCTCAACCTAGACACAGCACAGCAAAAATTGGACATCCAGAGTGCATCAAACATGATTTAGAGCTTGTTTATGGAAAAGTGCTTATTTCTGCATTTCAATGTTGCAACTTGCTGAAAACTATCCACGGCGTTCATTTCATCTCAACTATGGACAGCACAGCAAAAATTGGACATCCAGAGTGCATCAAACATGATTTAGAGCTTGTTTATGGAAAAGTGCTTATTTCTGCATTTCAATGTTGCAACTTGCTGAAAACTGTCCACGGCGTTCATTTCATCTCAACCTAGACACAGCACAGCAAAAATTGGACATCCAGAGTGCATCAAACATGATTTAGAGCTTGTTTATGGAAAAGTGCTTATTTCTGCATTTCAATGTTGTAACTTGATGAAAACAGTCTACAGTGTTTTCATAACATCTCGAATAAACATAACAAAAACATTTTTTTATCCAGAGTGCTTCAAACATGATTTAGAGCTTGTTTATGGAAAAGTGCTTATTTCTGCATTTCAATGTTGCAACTTGCTGAAAACTATCCACGGTGTTCATTTTATCTCAACTATGGACAGCACAGCAAAAATTGGACATCCAGAGTGCATCAAACATGATTTAGAGCTTGTTTATGGAAAAGTGCTTATTTCTGCATTTCAATGTTGCAACTTGCTGAAAACTATCCACGGTGTTCATTTCATCTCAACTAGACACAGCACAGCAAAAATTGGACATCCAGAGTGCATCAAACATGATTTAGAGCTTGTTTATGGAAAAGTGCTTATTTCTGCATTTCAATGTTGCAACTTGCTGAAAACTATCCACGGCGTTCATTTCATCTCAACTATAGACAGCACAGCAAAAATTGGATATCCAGAGTGCATCAAACATGATTTAGAGCTTGTTTATGGAAAAGTGCTTATTTCTGTATTTCCATGTTGCAACTTGCTGAAAACAGTCTACAGTGTTTTTATAACATCTCGAATAAACATAACAAATGTTTGTTTTTTATCCAGAGTGCATCAAACATGATTTAGAGCTTGTTTATGGAAAAGTGCTTATTTCTGTATTTCCATGTTGCAACTTGCTGAAAACTGTCCACAATGTTCATTTCATCTCAAATAGACAGCACAGCAAAAATTGGACATCCAGAGTGCATCAAACATGATTTAGAGCTTGTTTATGGAAAAGTGCTTATTTCTGCATTTCCATGTTGCAAATTTGCTGAAAACAGTCTACAGTGTTTTCATAACATCTCGAATAAACATAACAAATGTTTTTTTAATCCAGAGTGCATCAAACATGATTTAGAGCTTGTTTATGGAAAAAAAAGTTATTTCTGTATGTTGCAACTTGCTGAAAACTGTGCACAATGTTCATTTCATCTCAAACAGACAGCAGGGCAAAAATTGGACATCCAGAGTGCATCAAATATGATTTAGAGCTTGTTTATGGAAAAGTGCTTATTTCTGCATTTCCATGTTGCAACTTGCTGAAAACTGTCCACAATGTTCATTTCATCTCAAACAGACAGCACAGCAAAAATTGGACATCCAGAGTGCATCAAACATGATTTAGAGCTTGTTTATGGAAAAAATGTTATTTCTGTATGTTGCAACTTGCTGAAAAATGTGCACAGTGTTCATTTCATCTCAAATAGACAGCACAGTAAAATTTGACATCTAGAGTGCATCAAACATGATTTAGAGCTTGTTTATGAAAAAGTGCTTATTTCTGTATTTCCATGTTGCAACTTGCTGAAAACAGTCTACAGTGTTTTTATAACATCTCGAATAAACATAACAAATGTTTGTTTTTTATCCAGAGTGCATCAAACATGATTTAGAGCTTGTTTATGGAAAAGTGCTTATTTCTGCATTTCAATGTTGCAACTTGATGAAAACAGTCTACAGTGTTTTCATAACATCTCGAATAAACATAACAAAAACATTTTTTTATCCAGAGTGCTTCAAACATGATTTAGAGCTTGTTTATGGAAAAGTGCTTATTTCTGCATTTCAATGTTGCAACTTGCTGAAAACTATCCACGGTGTTCATTTTATCTCAACTAGACACAGCACAGCAAAAATTGGATATCCAGAGTGCATCAAACATGATTTAGAGCTTGTTTATGGAAAAGTGCTTATTTTTGCATTTCAATGTTTCAACTTGCTGAAAACTGTCCACGGTGTTCATTTCATCTCAACCTAGACACAGCACAGCAAAATTGGACATCCAGAGTGCATCAAACATGATTTAGAGCTTGTTTATGGAAAAGTGCTTATTTCTGCATTTCAATGTTGCAACTTGCTGAAAACTATCCACGGCGTTCATTTCATCTCAACTATAGACAGCACAGCAAAAATTGGACATCCAGAGTGCATCAAAACATGATTTAGAGCTTGTTTATGGAAAAGTGCTTATTTCTGCATTTCAATGTTGCAACTTGCTGAAAACTGTCCACGGTGTTCATTTCACCTCAACCTAGACACAGCACAGCAAAAATTGGACATCCAGAGTGCATCAAACATTATTTAGAGCTTGTTTATGAAAAAGTGCTTATTTCTGCATTTCAATGTTGCAACTTGCTGAAAACTGTCCACGGTGTTCATTTCATCTCAACTATAGACAGCACAGCAAAAATTGGACATCCAGAGTGCATCAAAACATGATTTAGAGCTTATTTATGGAAAAGTGCTTATTTCTGCATTTCAATGTTGCAACTTGATGAAAACAGTCTACAGTGTTTTCATAACATCTCGAATAAACATAACAAAAAAATTTTTTTATCCAGAGTGCTTCAAACATGATTTAGAGCTTGTTTATGGAAAAGTGCTTATTTCTGCATTTCAATGTTTCAACTTGCTGAAAACTGTCCACGGTGTTCATTTCACCTCAACCTAGACACATCACAGCAAAAATTGGACATCCAGAGTGCATCAAACATGATTAGAGCTTGTTTATGGAAAAGTGCTTATTTCTGCATTTCAATGTTGCAACTTGCTGAAAACTATCCACGGTGTTCATTTTATCTCAACTATGGACAGCACAGCAAAAATTGGACATCCAGAGTGCATCAAACATGATTTAGAGCTTGTTTATGGAAAAGTGCTTATTTCTGCATTTCAATGTTGCAACTTGCTGAAAACTATCCACGGCGTTCATTTCATCTCAACTATAGACAGCACAGCAAAAATTGGACATCCAGAGTGCATCAAAACATGATTTAGAGCTTGTTTATGGAAAAGTGCTTATTTCTGCATTTCAATGTTGCAACTTGCTGAAAACTATCCACGGCGTTCATTTCATCTCAACTATGGACAGCACAGCAAAAATTGGACATCCAGAGTGCATCAAACATGATTTAGAGCTTGTTTATGGAAAAGTGCTTATTTCTGCATTTCAATGTTGCAACTTGCTGAAAACTGTCCACGGTGTTCATTTCACCTCAACCTAGACACAGCACAGCAAAAATTGGACATCCAGAGTGCATCAAACATGATTTAGAGCTTGTTTATGGAAAAGTGCTTATTTCTGCATTTCAATGTTGTAACTTGATGAAAACAGTCTACAGTGTTTTCATAACATCTCGAATAAACATAACAAAAACATTTTTTATCCAGAGTGCTTCAAACATGATTTAGAGCTTGTTTATGGAAAAGTGCTTATTTCTGCATTTCAATGTTGCAACTTGCTGAAAACTATCCACGGTGTTCATTTTATCTCAACTATGGACAGCACAGCAAAAATTGGACATCCAGAGTGCATCAAACATGATTTAGAGCTTGTTTATGGAAAAGTGCTTATTTCTGCATTTCAATGTTGCAACTTGCTGAAAACTATCCACGGTGTTCATTTCATCTCAACTAGACACAGCACAGCAAAAATTGGACATCCAGAGTGCATCAAACATGATTTAGAGCTTGTTTATGGAAAAGTGCTTATTTCTGCATTTCAATGTTGCAACTTGCTGAAAACTATCCACGGCGTTCATTTCATCTCAACTATAGACAGCACAGCAAAAATTGGACATCCAGAGTGCATCAAAACATGATTTAGAGCTTGTTTATGGAAAAGTGCTTATTTCTGCATTTCAATGTTGCAACTTGCTGAAAACTATCCACGGTGTTCATTTTATCTCAACTATGGACAGCACAGCAAAAATTGGACATCCAGAGTGCATCAAACATGATTTAGAGCTTGTTTATGGAAAAGTGCTTATTTCTGCATTTCAATGTTGCAACTTGCTGAAAACTATCCACGGTGTTCATTTCATCTCAACTAGACACAGCACAGCATAAATTGGACATCCAGAGTGCATCAAACATGATTTAGAGCTTGTTTATGGAAAAGTGCTTATTTCTGCATTTCAATGTTGCAACTTGCTGAAAACTATCCACGGCGTTCATTTCATCTCAACTATAGACAGCACAGCAAAAATTGGACATCCAGAGTGCATCAAACATGATTTAGAGCTTGTTTATGGAAAAGTGCTTATTTCTGCATTTCAATGTTGCAACTTGCTGAAAACTATCCACGGCGTTCATTTCATCTCAACTATAGACAGCACAGCAAAAACTTGGACATCCAGAGTGCATCAAACATGATTTAGAGCTTGTTTATGGAAAAGTGCTTATTTCTGCATTTCAATGTTGCAACTTGCTGAAACTATCCACGGTGTTCATTTCATCTCAACTAGACACAGCACAGCAAAAATTGGACATCCAGAGTGCATCAAACATTATTTAGAGCTTGTTTATGGAAAAGTGCTTATTTCTGCATTTCAATGTTGCAACTTGCTGAAAACTATCCCACGGTGTTCATTCATCTCAACTAGACACAGCACAGCAAAAATTGGACATCCAGAGTGCATCAAACATGATTTAGAGCTTGTTTATGGAAAAGTGCTTATTTCTGCATTTCAATGTTGTAACTTGATGAAAACAGTCTACAGTGTTTTCATAACATCTCGAATAAACATAATAAAAACATTTTTTTCCAGAGTGCTTCAAACATGATTTAGAGCTTGTTTATGGAAAAGTGCTTATTTCTGCATTTCAATGTTGCAACTGTGCTGAAAACTATCCACGGTGTCATTTTATCTCAACTATGGACAGCACAGCAAAAATTGGACATCCAGAGTGCATCAAACATGATTTAGAGCTTGTTTATGGAAAAGTGCTTATTTCTGCATTTCAATGTTGCAACTTGCTGAAAACTATCCACGGTGTTCATTTCATCTCAACTAGACACAGCACAGCAAAAATTGGACATCCAGAGTGCATCAAACATGAATTTAGAGCTTGTTTATGGAAAAGTGCTTATTTCTGCATTTCAATGTTGCAACTTGCTGAAACTGTCCACGGTGTTCATTTCACCTCAACCTAGACACAGCACAGCAAAAATTGGACATCCAGAGTGCATCAAACATGATTTAGAGCTTGTTTATGGAAAAGTGCTTATTTCTGCATTTCAATGTTGTAACTTGATGAAAACAGTCCTACATTGTTTTCAATAACATCTCAAATAAACATAATAAAAACATTTTTTTTCCAGAGTGCTTCAAACATGATTTAGAGCTTGTTTATGGAAAAGTGCTTATTTCTGCATTTCAATGTTGCAACTTGCTGAAAACTATCCACGGCGTTCATTTCATCTCAACTATAGACAGCACAGCAAAACTTGGACATCCAGAGTGGCATCAAACATGATTTAGAGCTTGTTTATGGAAGTGCTATTTCTGCATTTCAATGTTGCAACTGATGAAAACAGTCTACAGTGTTTTCATAACATCTCGAATAAACATAACAAAAACATTTTTTATCCAGAGTGCTTCAAACATGATTTAGAGCTTGTTTATGGAAAAGTGCTTATTTCTGCATTCAATGTTGCAACTTGCTGAAAACTATCCACGGTGTTCATTTTATCTCAACTATGGACAGCACAGCAAAAATTGGACATCCAGAGTGCATCAAACATGATTTAGAGCTTGTTTATGGAAAAGTGCTTATTTCTGCATTTCAATGTTGCAACTTGCTGAAAACTATCCACGGTGTTCATTTCATCTCAACCTAGACACAGCACAGCAAAAATTGGACATCCAGAGTGCATCAAACATGATTTAGAGCTTGTTTATGGAAAAGTGCTTATTTCTGCATTTCAATGTTGCAACTTGCTGAAAACTATCCACGGTGTTCATTTCATCTCAACTATAGACAGCACAGCAAAAATTGGACATCCAGAGTGCATCAAACATGATTTAGAGCTTGTTTATGGAAAAGTGCTTATTTCTGCATTTCAATGTTGCAACTTGCTGAAACTATCCACGGTGTTCATTTCATCTCAACTATAGACAGCACAGCAAAACTTGGACATCCAGAGTGCATCAACATGATTTAGAGCTTGTTTATGGAAAAGTGCTTATTTCTGCATTTCATGTTGCAACTGCTGAAAACTATTCCACGGTGTTCATTTCATCTCAACCTGGACCACAGCACAGCAAAAATTGGATTATCCAAGGTGCATCAACATATGATTTAGAGCTTGTTTATGGAAAAGTGCTTATTTCTGCATTCAATGTTTGTAACTTGCTGTGAAAACAGTCTCTACAAGTGTTTCATACACAATCTCGAAATAAACATAATAAAAACATTTTTTTTCCAGAGTGCCTTCAAACATGATTTAGAGCTTGTTTATGGAACAAGTGCTTATTCTGCCATTTCAATGTTGCCAACTTGCTGAAAACTATCCACGGTGTTCATTTATTCAAATATGGACAAGCACAGCAACAATTGGACATCCAGAGTGCATAAAACATGATTT